>NC_056577.1:10981144-11193936 GCF_018340385.1 Cyprinus carpio
AAATCAATGGGCATCATGCTTTAAAAAAAAAAAAAAATCTATTTTCCTGATAAACTGCACTTTCATTAATACTCCACTGAATCTCTCAAATCAATCGAGAAAACTAACAAAGCATGAAAACAACCATGAATTTATATTTATATATATATATATATATATATATATATATATATATATATATATATATATATATATATATATATATATATATAATGTATTTATACATAATGTATTTATATATATATATATATATATATATATATATATATATATATATATATTTTTATAATTTTATTCCAACGTAGCTCTTTTGCAAAATGCACACATTTTTGATAAAACATCTACATTATATTGTCATATTATTATGTTATGTTGTAAATAATTTTTTATTATATCATATTACCTCTCTCTAATTTAAATACTAGAATGACACACAAATATTTTTAGAAATAAAAAAATGAACAAAAGACCATCTATGAAAATTATTATTTATTTTTATTTGATATTATAAATATTTTTGCAGCATTGCCCTTTTGCTAAATGCACACCTTTCTGGTAAAGAGCTGTATTCTGTTGTAAAATACATATGTAATATATATTTGAACAAAGTCAGATTGGATTTTTTTCTCTTTCTGATGTAAATACTAAAATTACATTGTTCATGTGTCATATGATTATGGAGCCAAACAGACTTAAGATCAGTTTCTACTTTGAGATGATCAACATAAATATCAACTGCTATTGTCCAGTTCTCTCACAAAATCATACAGAGCCTATAAATCTACAATGAGCCAAAGATTAAAACTCTTTAATGATGGGCACATGTGGAGTAATGAAAACTCATGCATTGCTCTGATGCAAAAATAGGCCCATATCAGGCCAACAAAATGCGTCTGCGCACACACACACACACCTCTGGGCGGTTGCTATGCTATCAATGCAACACAAAACATTAAAATAATCATTTTGGTACTCATCAATAAATTCCACTACAGTGGATAATTAGAATGCATGATTAATTGAGGATAATGAAATGAGAAATGTGAGGAGACAGCGTCAGTAATGATCAGGAATTTAGCCTTTTTTTGCTCTCATTTAGTGCTACTGATGAGCTTGGCCATCATACAGACATGCACCCACTCTTTTCACACACACACACACACACACACACACACACAATGGATTATAAGTCTCTGAACAAACTTAAATTACAACGGTCTTGGCTGCAGCCAACAGTGTAATAATTAAGAAGATAATAGCAGAGCGTTTAGAGTGTAAGGCCCAATCCCATTTCTACCCCTTAGCCCTTCCCCTTCCACGTGAACGGGTAGGGGTGTCTTGATTCTCTTTTGGTTGGAGGGGTAGGGGTAAGGGGAAGGGCCAGATAGCCCTTCAAATGAAGATTTTTCCGGACCACACTTCAAACGAAGGGGTACGAATTACCTCAGCATAAAACGTGGCTGCCCGAGCGAACAAAAAGGCACATAAATGTAAGCATTTTTGGCATTAATAAAGATTTTAATGAATTAATCATTTGTTTTATGTTACATTCAATCGTGAGTTCATATTTACGGTCGTGTTATTGAAAGAAATGTTTGCAAAAAATCGCTGAAGTTGCTAACGTAAAATCATTACGGACTGCAAGATAGCGCCACAACATCATGTCCGATCACGGCAATAACCACCATAGACACTGATTATATAATTAATAATTAGAAATCGCTAAACCCTTTTCTCAAATATGGAGCACTGAATGTTTAAAGGGTTAGTTTACCCAAAAATGAAAATTGGACTGTGTTTTACGCACCCTCGAGGCATCCTAAGTGTATATGACTTTCTTCTTTCAGATGAATCCAGTCAGAGTTATATTAAAAGTTGGGTGTTGCGGTTGAACAGTCCACAAGTCATCAAATAAAGTGTGCGCATCCATAATAAAACGTGCTGCAGACAGCTCCGGGGGATGAATAAAGGCCTTCTGTAGCGAACCCATGTGTTTTTGGAAGAAAACTATCCATGTTCCAAATGTAATAAACACTTTTCTCTCACTTCTGTTATCTGTCATATAACCCAGAGCAGTGTGAGGCACGTTTTATTATGGATATGCATGCTTTATTTGATGAAAAAAAAATAAAAAATTATATATATATGTGTGTGTGTAAAAATGTCACTTTATTCTTCTTCTTCTTTTTCAAAATATATAAATAAATAAACTTACTGACCCCAAACTTTCAATATTCATTCATAACACGGGAAACAGTTTACTGTTTAATGTGGTGAATTTGTTATAAAGTAACACTTTGCTGGCTAGCTATAGTGATGATACATCAAAAGGGAATTCATTTCTTGGGGTTTTAGTGGGATTTCAATGCACTTTTTTTTTACTGCACATGTGTATTATAACTTTATGGTACTAGCAGTTAACACAATATGCACCCGAAAACACTTGAAAGATATTTAAGCCACAAAGCATTTCCCAGGAACATAAATATAAATGTCTTGCTAAACCTCACAGTTTGATAATAAACATAGCTCAAATGGCACATCTGTCAAAACAACTACAAACACAATTTTCCAACAAGGGAAAATATCCATAAGACCTCCAATCCTTTTTCAAATAATAAAATCTTCAGAAATGAGCCCCGTTTCTTACCATCTTGTGCCCCCTAGTGGAGAACAGGTCTCAAAGGCTGCTTACAACTCCATCCTCACTCTATCTCTCCTAGATTTTAGTGTTTTACTGATTTTAACAGCAAGTACGCAACACTACAACGGTTAATGAAGCTCTTGAAATCTTACTTCTCAAAGTGTCCTAGCAAAGTCCAGCACACAGAACAACACGGCTATCTTTATACCTCACAGAGCCACGCAAGGCGAGATGGGGCATTTAGCCTGTAATTAAGAGCTGATTAAGTCAGATTGGGTCGGCTATTCAACAGCAAAGTCACCTTGCACTTTCTGCCTCCTGCTCTTTATGCTGTAACCCACATAATGCAAAAGTAACAGTTATCCAAGCATGCACTCTTATGACCGGTACTGCAATGAATCTAATCTGATAGAGGTGACATACAGTTGACACATCTAGAAAGAATGCTAGATTTAAACCTCCACTAATGACCTTGTGTTTGTTTAGGTGTTTAAACACAACTTTGTTAAGGCAAAAATTTAAAGGGTACACTTTTAACTATTTAGGACAGTACGAAAAGACTCACCATCCTGGAAGACGCGCTCCACGTTGAGGCCATAGGTAGCACAGGTCTCATAATATGTGCACCTCTTCAGGTCGTTGGACAGTTTGCGGGCGCGGGTGTCATCGATGACACGAGGGTTAGCTGCACTGATTGCATCTGTGAAATGGTCAGGACGGGACAAAGAAATTTGAAACTATAAATGGTCCAAATAATTAATGTGTTTAAAAAATCATTACATCAAATGAGAGAGGCTTCAAATTTATCAACAACAAAAAAAAACTTGTGGACTTGTGAACAAAGGAACAAGTAGATGGGCTTTAGCTCTAATCTTCCATTAATTAGAGTGTGGCACCCCCTAGTGATCATATAACGAAAACACAAGTAGTATGAATTTTATGGGGTTTTTTTTTCTTGTATTATTTAATATTCTTTAAAAAAAATATCTGCGTTCAAAATTCTGGGGACAGTCAGATTTTAAGAAATTAATACTTTCGCATAAAATTGAAGTGACAGTAAAGGCATTTATAATGCTATAAAAGAATGATGAAAATGTATGATGGTTTTCACGAAAATAGTAATTCCGAATATTAGAATGATTTCTTAAGGATCATGTGACACCGGAGTAACGATGCTGAAAATTTAGCGGTGCCATGACAGGAATAAATTATATTTGAAAATATATTAAAATAGAAAACAGTTATTCATATCAAATAAATGCAGTCTCGGTAGCATTACAGACTAAAAACAGAAATTAAAAAAATTACCAACCCCAAAATTTTCAACAGCAGTGCATATGTAAAAGATTGATAAATAACGCTCGCCCACACAGACATACCTTAATGTGTTTGTGAATTGTAAAAATAATTAAACTGATCAACAATCCCTGAAACGTGTAAGGAATTTGTGTATTCTTCTCTTTCTGTATTCTTCTAAATTTGTTTCCAAGCCACTGGTTAACATGGCCTTGAATTTTGAGTGTGAGTTGCTGTCATATGATATATCCACACTTTACACTCACCCTGAGTTCCCACAAGCACCAGGGGCACCTCTGCTGTGTTGCGGTAGTTGGCCATACGACTATAATAGTGGTAGACCGTCTGAAAGCTGATCTCATCTTCCAGACTGAACACAAAAATCACCGCATCCACCCACAACGCAAACTAAGAAAGAATGATTGAGAGAGTGGGAAGAATTTAGAAAGTGAGAGAGAACCATTATTCAAAAAACATTAGGCTTCTTTGTTTAAAATAAGCTAAACATATTTCACAGCTCCGCTCCCTTATATTTCATCATTTTCCGCTCCCTATTCCCTATAAAATATTATTATTGTGAATGTGAGCTTGTGCACTAGAAAGGGCTTTGAACCACTACATATTAGGACACTGACGACTCAATTAGCTGTGATATGATTATTAAGTCATGCATTAAAACACAGGAGGTATTTATCAGTTATCATCAACATTCCCATTATGCATCTTAGTTGTAGCTGTCCTAAAAATACAGTGTTAATGAAATATTGAAAATGTGCTTGTCCTGAAAAAAAGTGTATACAGTATACATTATATATTATTATATTTATTATGACCAAAACATTCCTATTATATAAATATTAGCACATCAGTAAATACAACTGAAGTAAAATAAATAGGTGGGGTGTTATTATACTATATATATAGCAGATTTTTCTCTTTCATTTTTCATACTTTTTGAGACTTAAGAAGCCATGACAACATTTCAGATAAGTGAATATATGATCCAACCAAAGGATTTATATGGTTAATTCTGGAAATTTCCATAAAAAAGTGCACTGAAACAGTTCTGAGAGCTCTAGAAATGACTGACTTCCTGCTCAGTGCACTTACTGAACTAGCAGACTGAGACACACCATCAAATTCATATTTCATAGACCATGAGAAAGAGCACATGAGACTTCCTGTTTGCATTTTATGACTAACAGAAAATCAGTTCGTCTAAATAAATGTTAACAACCTCATGTAAACCCTATTACATCATGGTTTCCACTCAGCCGCTTTGTTAAACAAAATTAATATATTTTTATAGCTACGCCATCAAGAGTTGAGACTAAGGCACAGCACTGTGAATCAGAACATCCTCTGTAAGGAAAACACATGGTATTTGTGGCTGTACTACCTACCTGAGCCTCCGGAGGTCCCCCTTCATCTCTGATTAGGAGGAGGAAACTTTGTCCATCCACTACAATCTCCTTTTTAAAACGTCCTCCTGTCCAACAAAAGAAGCCAATCAATTTAAATAGTCTGATGATTGGAATACATTCACTACTTCTAAAATGAGATTATTGGTGGACTGTTGATTGAAATGGAAATGGAGAAGGGCATGTGTCATCATCATTTTGTTATTTTCTTAATTATTTTTGGGGGGAAAATAATTTGTTCTAAAAATCAGAGTTCAGAACTAGTAAATATACAAAAAGTGAGTACTATAAAAATATATTAAATAAATGATGTGCATTATTTTTATTTGGTGTAAGATTCGCTGCTTGTGCTTGAAATGCATTGATGAATTTTTCTGCCCACAGTGATAAGTTTTTTTTTTTTTTTTTGCACTTGGAACTTTGTTTTCTAAATGCACAATTGGATGCATCTATACATTAAAGTGCCTTTTATTTATCTGAGTACTCTCTACTTGACCTTCTTTGCTTTCCAGAGAAAGACAAATAATGCCTGAGTCAAAAGTATTTGACCCCAATGACTAATTAAGTGTTACCGCTGTAATTAGTTTTCCAAACATCCAGTCTAACGATGGCTGGAGTGGTAAAGGTCAAAATGTCTTGAGTAATCTTGTGACCTATGCCCCATCTGAGATGAGAGCGTGGTCAGAGATCAGAGGACAGAGAGTGTGATAGAGACTTCTCTCTGTCTTTCTCTCGGGGGAAAAGGGGAGGGCAACTGTTGGTTGATTTTCTGAAGCATTAGAGGATCAGAGGGGATTTCTGGAGATGTTAGAGGGTCTTAACCTTACTGCAGCTCTACACTGCTAATCAGCTTGTGCACCGCAGACCTGAGAGAGCCTCACTCTCGCTTTCATAGCCTGAAAGGACATTCCACGGTCATCTGGGGACATGACCACTCAAACATGTTAAACTTTTACCCGTCACCTCTGGCCTCCAACTGTGTATCCCCATGATAACCAAAAAAGACCATAAATCCTACAGAGAGATTGGGAAGGACTGATAATGGGTTTGAAGGCTATTTACACTATTTCACTCAATAATATTTTTTGATTTATCAGGTCTAATTGGGAACAGTGGTGTAACCACAGGTTAGAAATAATTGTTATAATTTTATAATTTAAATAATTGAAATAATTTATTTAAAGTATTGGTCATGTCAATAATTGTCAATTTTTTTTTTTTTTTAAGACAACAGCCATTTATGCTCAACCAATATGCATTCCAGAAAAGCTATATTTTTAATGTTGTAAGGTAAGCTTTTTTGTTGTTTTTTTAACTGGGGTCATGGAAAATTTCAGAAGGGGAAAAAAATTATTTACAATAATCACAATACTTACTGTGAAAAGTAATCCACAAAAATATTTGAATAATTATTTAAAATATTTTATATATGAATTATAACAAATTTCTAGATAATATTTATTTTGGCTTTAATGTTTCAATGCAATTATCTTTTTTTTTTTTTTTTTAACATCTTCATAATATCACACTACTTCTCACACAGTTTAAACCTTTTATCTAGATATAACAATGCCAGGAAAGCATACAGTTGGTATAGAAAAGAATCACCCCCTTTAAAATAATCACATTTTGTTGCTTTGCAGCGTGAAATAAAGTCTAGTTATAGACTTCACTGTGCTTCTAGTCATTTTTAGGATATGATTATTTTAAGGGGGGAGGGGGGGGGTTCTATACGTACAGTTTAAAATAAGATTTATTAAAAAATAAATAATAAAAATAAGATAAGATTAAAAATAATATAAATATATATATATATATATATATATATATATATATATATATATATATATATATATATATATATATATATTTTTTATTATTATTATCTTTAATACAGCATCAGTCGCATTTATTACAGCATATGCAGCACTGCCATAGTTTTTAACTTTACAGTTTCTTCCTTAGAGAGACATTATGCTTTTAAAGCATAGCCACTTTAACTCAACTGAGATGACGACATGATGGAACACAATGTTTCTTGCTTTCATGGATTCGTTCGAACAGCTTAATCTGTTACAGCCTCCGTTCCAATTTCCCCTCTGTCTGGATGACTCGAGTGACTGAACTCTGCTCCTCTGCTGAACCAAACATGTGGGCAATAAAGTGAATGCCAAAGTTCATGTGCTTTACAAAAGTTGCCAGGTTTGGTTGAAAACGAAGTGTGAGTGAGTTGTTCGGGTATGTCTGTTAGACTGGAGGGGATGGCAAGCTTTTCCGTAATGACATGGTTTGTCTTTTTGCATTATGAAGGATAAGGAAGTAGAGCAGCATCAGGACAGCTAATACTCAGAATACAGTCTGGACCCAGATATTTATATATATTTGTTGAAAATAGAGAATGAGAGAGAAGTGCACAGCGAGTGAAAGATACACACCCATTGGTTAATTACACTCTGGGTTCTTTCTCCTTGGAGTTAACCTCAGCTGAGTAAAAACATACTCGAGTTTAGAGTCTCTGGATGCATTGAAGCTTACCTCATCATGAGAAACTCTCAGAAACAACGTTTTTTATAGAACGCACAGTTCAACAACAGTCTAACATCCTGTCTTGATGGACAGTGACCCGCAGTGCAGTGGTGTCATTGGTGGTTTATTAAGGAAATGAATGAAATGGAAGATGGCAAAACTACAGTGGCATCAAGAGAGGAGTAAGAGTGGAACCTCCTGTTCTGTGGCTTGATCTGCTTAAAGCTTTGTGATGAATCAAGAGAAGCAATGTGGAGTAGATTCTACTGGAAGAAGTTACAAAGATGCACATTGTTTGTGAGCATCTAAACAGAAACATGATGAAGAATATGCTGTTACACAAGCCACAGTGGGGAGAGTCCACTTTCTCAACTCTCTTGCACTACGACAGACCTTCCCCAAGAAGAAAACGACGTTACCTGCATCCACGTCAGCTAGTTAAAGAAGCGGCCGAGGAAAGAGAGAATAAACAAAACTCAAATCAAAAAGCAGCCAAGCTAAACATGCACAGTCATTTAAGAAATTAAACACAGCAGGACAAAGAGAGAGAGACTGAGAGAGAGAGAAAGAAGCGACTTTCATTCATTCTATTGTGACAGAGCTTCTGTGCCTGTGGATCCTGAGTATGCTGCATCTGAACAGACAGATCAAAAACATCTGCCCTGAGGACACGGTCAGGTCAATACAGCTGATTTACAGTACGCTCATGAAAGGGCACGCACTATCACACACGCTCATATAATGCAGGCCAGCTGAGTATTGAGGTCAGTGAAGTAATACTCATACTTAGGCTGAATATTAATTAATTCAAAAATACATTAGATTGCCATTTAAACATACAATGACTTGAATATACATCTCTTCTATAATGAGCATGTTTTTTATTTTTATTTTATTATAATTCATTTTTATTTGTTCTAGGCCAAGTAAATTTTAGAATAATACACAATAATAATAAAAAAAGGTAATTAAAAATAATAATTATAATTCTTGAATAAAAACAAAATTAATTTTTACAAATCTTATAAAAATTAATAAACTAAGTGCAATTTAACTTTTTTGGAGAAAAGTGAAGCTGTTATGTTAAAATGTTATTAATATTTGAAAAATACTTTTGTGTGCCTTTTTACTTGATGTTTACACCAAATAACATTTATTAGCTAATTAAATTTAAACCCAAGTTCAAATATTTAAACAGTGTACATTTTTAAACCACATAAAAGATTTCTAAGAACTTGACTGATGTTTTAAACTAGATTTTTTTAAATATTCTTATTCGCCACTGACCCATTTAACAAAAAGATAAGAAATACGAAGTAGAAACTAGTTTGTGTCGATTTTACGGTTTGCAACTAGTTTATCTACTGTAGATCTTACTTGGAAAAGATTCAAAGTCTTAATTTGATATTTCACATTGATAAAAGTGTTATTTATCACGCCAGAGGGGCTGGTCTGCACAATTGCACCAAACTGCTGATCCCAGCAGAGCTGCATTTCTACATCAAACATGATTGTGGTGGCTTAAGCAAAAAAAACTTTTTATTTACCCATATGGGGTGCTGGGTTTTGAAATGGGAAAGACTGGGTCTGGACTGAGACCACAGGGCCTGTAGGGATTTTTCTTTCTTCTTGCGTAAACATACACACACAGTTGGCCTTGAGATAATATCTCTTAATGAGCTCTGAGAATGTTTCTATTCATGTAGTATGTGTGATAGATGAGGGGGGCGGTGCAAAACCCATGCGGCCGACTGCTTTCAATGCAGAATGCAGTAAAAATCTGCTCCAGCTCTACTTAGTGGTTTCGAGGTTGGGGTTACTCTACCAAAGCTAGGAAACACTATTTTTATACCCAGAATAGTGAAACTTCAAAAAAGAAAAGTAGGAAAAGTTTTTATGTGGTAGTTTTACTGGAATGTAAATTTGGAAATTCAAATCACAGCTTTCTGATGCAGAAATGTGACATAACGTCACTGCAAATCTGAGTTTAGCGGCACTTCTAACATCAGATGACATGCTGGCCTCAAACGTGAAAGATTTAACCGTGTTGCATAAGCTTAGCAAGGCACACACTTCAATGGTCTCTGATGTCGCGCTAAGTTTCCTTTGGCAATCTGTGCTATAATCCACTGCGGCAAATAGGCAATTGACATTTCTGGGGGATTTTTTTCTTCCAGGGCGATTTCCTGGTTGACCGCTGGTATGCAGTGGCTTGAGTTTTATACGGTAAAGTGCAAAGGAAAGGACGAGACATGATTAGTGCCCGTCGGCCCGCTAACTGCCCTCTTCTGTGACCTCATGCTCTCTACGGGACCCCCAGGCATGCAGATCACTGCAGTTAAGAACAATTGTACTAAATGTTGCTTAAACTAATTGCAATCTCTAAAGAAAAGCCCTGATTTTTAAATGAATACCTAAACTTTATAAACCCTGCTCCTTGAGGGAGCTATTTGAAAGGCCAGTTTAACATGTCTACATAATAACAGTTATAAAGGACATGAAATATTGACACGGGGAGCTTTTGAAAGCACATCCATACTCTGGGATGAGAACATATTGTGGTGGTCTGGCAGTGTGCCTTGAATGTTCTCAATTATACATGGGGAGTACAGCAGAGTCCTCTGGCACAACTGTACCATACTAACAGCAGGTGTGCGGAGAGAGAGAATAAGAGAAGGAGAGAGCTGAAAGAAAAAAAATAAGAAGTGCATCTAGGCTATGCCTCGGCAGTACTGAAAAGAGAGGAATATTAACTGTATTTACACATAACTTCAAGACTTTAACGGGATCTAAGAACAGAAGGACATACATACACCACTGTAAAGCCTTTCAAAAGCATTGAAGTGAGTTATACAAACTGTTAATAATATTGCACAAGAAAAAATACAGTGAGTGATATAACAAAGGCTTTAAAGGGTCTTCATATTTCACCTGGCCATTTGATAGAGCAAAACACGTACCTTCAGGGCTCTCTTCCTGCACATACGTCCCTGTCAGATACCTGTGCACCAGGGCAGACTTTCCACTCGCCAAGTTACCCACAATGCCCTGCACATACACACAGAATTATTAGGGGTCCCATTCATGATATTACAACCTTTGCTGGATACTGAGTACCATCAGTACAGTAAAACAGTGTCTTTTTAACTCTGGCTATTTTTAAGTCCCAAGTTTTGATTTTTATTAAAACTAACAGGTTTTTTTTTTTTTTTTTACAAGAATGACAAGTTAAAATGGTCATCCCTTGTTATCATCCCTTCTTAATCATGTTTCCTTGTCGTAGAACATCATTTGATATAATAAAAGAACTATGAAATTAAATTAAAATGATGAAATTAATTATTATTATTATTACATTTAAAACTATTACAATCTAAAGAAAGACTTTAATAACACACCTTTTTTTCTAAACATACTGTCCAACATGTATATGACCATTTCCAACACAACAAATAATACACCATGAGAATTTATATATATATATATATATATATATATATATATATATATATATATATATATATATATATATATATATATATACATACATATACATATACATATATACATACATATATACACACACACACACACACACATATACACACATATATATACATATATATATATATATATATATATATATATATATATATATATATATATACACACACACATATATATATATAAATTGTTAGTGTACTTCTTTACCAAGAACGCAATATGAGACAAGTGATAAGTAATGACGTGTAGATAAAAATCTAGGTAAATAAGGTCCTTTCCAATCGAACAGGAATTTTGTTAAATTATGCGAAATATATTAAAATATAGCTGCAAGAAGCTATTAAGCGGTCAAGCACAACAGAGGTAAAATGAAGAGCTATGGAATTGTTTTTAATTACTTAGTTAATAGCACGGCTCTCCAACCCTGCTCCTGGAGAGCTACAGTACCTTCCTGCTGACTTAAGTTCCAACCCTGCTTCAACACACCTGTCTATAATTAAGCAGCTCTGAACACCTTGATTAGCTAGTTTGTGTTTGTTTGATTAGAGTTGAAGCTGAACTCTGCAGTATGGTAGTTCTCTGGGAGCATGATTGGAGACCCTTGTTAAAGACATTCATTGATACAGCATTTTACTACAAATCTCAAAATTGTCGATGCCCAAAAAAGCTGACAAAAAAATTAGGTATTGTTCAATTCTGTGTGCCATTTCATAACTTAAAGCAATCAATCTTATAATTTTTGGTCCAACTGTTCATAAATTATAAACAAAATATATTATTTTTTTTATATCTTTTGACCAGTAGGTGACACTGTGTCAAAACTACTCATGTGCCCTCAGGTCGTGTTTGGTATAACACCAAGTTCGGCCAGAATCCATTAAACAATTGCGAAGATATAGCCTCATGTCCATTCTTGCATGAATTTCATCAAATTCGTTAATGTGCTTACAAGAATGGTTTGGTCTATTGGAAATCTTTTGATAACCTTTTCCCAGCATTGTCTGAGGATGATCCAAGTCAATTTTGGTGAAAATCAGGCAAACTGTCTATGACAAGTTCAAAAAGGAGCAAAATTCAAAATTGCTAAAAATCATGACGCATAGAAATTTACATTTTGGTATGCATTTGACTTGGCATGAGGCAAGGAATCGGATCAAAACTTATTAGCAGATATATGAGTGTAAATTTGGCCTATTGGTGGCAGTAGAGAACAGGGCTGGACCAGAATATTACATTATTTGAATATTCGTTCAGTGGGTTGGCATTCGATTTTCAGTTTGGATATTCTATTTTTTTTTTTTTCTCGAACACCTGGCATCCCCCGCGAAACAGTTCTCATTCGCCCTTGAATATGATTCGCCCATGAATGAACGTCATGATTCAGTTCATCTGGAAGAGAAGACAAAAATGCCGAAGACCTCAGTTGTGTGGGAGCACTTTAAATTGAGTGAGGACAAGACAAAGGCAGTGTGCCAAATGCGCGATTTGAAACTGGCCTACCACAACAGCACATCAAGTTTGAACAATCACCTGAGTTCTGTGAGTAGCACGCCTATAGTATATTGTTGGTGTAAAAAAACAAACAGTAATTGTACACATGATAAAAATGTGCACTTAATTTGCTTGGAAAATACTTGCGAATACGGCAGTCATAAAAAAAAAACGTACAGTAGCCCAGCATAATAATAATTTGTCTATATTAAAAGTATTGCTCTTAACAGACCTGTGTGTTTTGTATCACTAGTACAGTGTCTGTTCCCGGAGCATGTAAGCCCTGTCCGCGTGAGGCGCTTACATGCTTCGGCATGCACTGTTCTGTAGTTTATTAAAAGTTTATTCATTCAGAATGTGTCGCATGTCCATATTCCATAAAAATGCGACACTGCACTCCCTTGGGTCTGCAGCAACACACCCGCCACGCGTAAAGCCGATTGGATGAACGGTTCTTGACATAATAAAAATTCAAACACAAAGAGATTCCTGCCTTTATTTACACCGTGTCTTCACCGGAGTTGTCGTGTCACATCGAGGCGCACCGCAACAGCTAAAGTCTGTCTACACTGGATGTGACAATGCGACCATTGAAAATCATTTGAAAGTTGTGTCAGTACGTCATAAATATAATGCAGCAGAAGTTTACTGTCGGAAATTTGTCCGCCGAGCGCACCACATCCACTGTAGACAGCATAATAGGTTCTATTGTATTTTGTGGCGCTTTGCCGCTCGCGTCCGGTGTAGACACGGTGTTAGAGAGAAGAATATGTTCAGCCCCCTCCCTCCAAAGCTTCGAATATTCAGTGTTGATTACTACCGAAGCATCGAAGCTCAAAAAATGGTATTCGGACCAGCCCTACTAGAGAGTTTGAGATAGCGACTCCAAATTTGTTATATTTATATGGAGACTCTCCCCTATCTGTGTGCAAAATTTCCTGCAAGCAGTTCTGTGGGCTCCCATAGACTTCTAGAGCGGACGAGGAGGAGGAGGAGGAGGAGGAGGAGGGAGAAGAAGAAACCTAACGGAGACAATAGGATCCGTAAGGTCTAGAAGCAAAATATTTTTTCACTGATTTCTCGGCTCATGCCGAGTCAAATGCATACCAAAAATTTTCAATTTTATGGGTCAAGATTATTCGCAATTTTGAATCTTGCTAAAAAAAAATTATAATAATAATAAAATAAAAAAAACTGTCCTAGACGGTTTGCCTGATTTCCACCAAAATTGGCTCAGATCATCCTCAGACAATGCCGGAAAAAGGTTATCAAAAGATTTCCAATGTTGAAGTAATTCACACAAAAATAGACATGAGGCTATATCTTCACAAAACTTTAGCGGATTCTGACCAAACCCTAAATATTGTTACATTTTTACATGCAATAATTTCAACACAGAACGCTATCAAACAAGAAAATGTTTTGTGGAGGAAATTACGCTGTAATGACATTTGTGATGCATATATATCTTTATGGATATTATTAGTGGACCAACAAATAAAGCAGTGAGAGAGTAAAGAGTCTAAGAGTTTATTTTCTAATTTTAAATTGACTTTCCACAGGCCAAGAAACACAGAATTCTGCATATTCAGGCCAATTTAGAGAAGCTATGACTTGATCAAAGCTGTTTAGTGGTGAAGTCACGAGCATGCAACACTAATTTAAGCAATAAAATGATGAAAATGAAATCTTGTATTAATTATGAACAAATTTTAAACATCAATGATTGGACTCACCACTTTGAGCTCTGGTACGGAGCGACTGAGTGTCCACTCCTGACTGTTGACAAAGGCATCTGTAACAAAGACAGAGAGAGATCATTGTAAATGTGTAAATGTTCAGTCTTATTTACAGAACAGTTATAGATGAGCGACTCAATGACCAATACAAACGGCAGAGGAAAAGACACAGCCAAACAGACCAAAACGGAACAAAACCATTTTCATTTACACTTATACAAACCGAACATACTACTCCACAACTACACTCCAGTACAAAACATGTTTGTGTTCATTTTAGGTCTTTTCAGCAGAGCGAATGATCAAATAGACCTATGTGTTAAATAGAGCCGACGGTGCCTGCACGGCCCCCACACTCAGCTGCACAACATGTTTCACCTCACAGCAGAACAATAGTGGCTACAAGTGCACTGTGGGCTCAAACGCTCAGAGGACATCTAAGAGACTAGGGATATGCCGGTATCAAATTTTCCTGTTGCGATTAATTGATAATGCTTTTGTCACGGTATACGGTATTATCACGGTATTGAAATTTAGTTTAAAAAAAGTGGTCATAATACAGTATAACAGGTTAAATAGCTGTTTTCTTATAACAAAAATAACTGAACATTTAAATACAATAAAGCAATACAGAAAAAATATATAAAGTTAAAAGTTTTACACATTAAACTGCAAAAAGAACTATAAAGACCAATAGGTATCACTTTACAATAAGACATCATTAGTTAACCTTAGTTAATGCATTAACATTATGCATTAACACAAGTCAAGTTTATTTATATAGCACATTTTGTACACAATGGTAATTCAAAGTGCTTTACATAAAAGAAAGTAAAAAAAATCATGAAGAAAAATAACCTCAAAAATAAAACAAGCGATTTAAGAACTTTGAAAATTATTTAAAAATTGATTTAAAAAGAATTTAAGACAGTTTAAAAATAGAAAATGATTTTACATAAAAGATGGTGTAATACATAAAATATAGTGTAATCAGTTCGGACATCGCATAGTGCTCATTCAATAAATGCACAGCTAAACAATGAGCAATAGCTACATTTGCTATAGAAGTTATTAATCTTTGTTAAAAAAATACAAGTCTTAGTTCATGTTAGCTCATTAAATAACACAGTTGCAACTTTCATTTTTAACAATGTGTTATTAAATATTGGAATACCTGAGATTAATGAATGTTCAGAAGAATTTTTCATTGGCAGTTTGTTAACTAAAGAAGCCCTAATGTAAGTGTGAATGGACAATAAAGAATCAAAACACTTTCAAACAATATCTAGGGCATGTTGTAGTCCAGATTAAAAAAAAAAGTTTGAAAATAAATAGCCTATTAAGTCTAAATATTAAAGTATTTGGCTCTGTGATGAACACCATAGCAAATCCACAAATCTGAATGGCTATTTAAATCTATTTAAATACGTTTTAGAAAGTAGTAGCTGCTTTATTTATGGAGTTTACAGGGTAAGGGCTGCATTTTAGCGCCATCTGCTGTCAGAGAGTGAATGTGATTTCATTTAGCGCGTCTCTCACGTGTTCCCCCATGTGCTTCTCTTACGTGCTTGTTTATATCAGAGCGCAGCTTCTTCCAAGCAGCAGACAGTGGTGTTGTGCATTTTGAGCAGTTGATGGGAAAAATATTCTTAAAATGCATTCCAAATTCTGAATAATTTGTCATATATAATTATTCACGGTATTTAGAAGTGCCCACAATAACAATACCGTGCATATTCATTACCGCGATATATCGCATTACCGAATACCGGCACAAGTCTATAAGAGACCAGCAAATAATACTGCAAATCCATGACTCCAGAAAAGTTATGTTTATATATGGCTAGAGTCAGGTCATGCTGTATTATCAAAGCAAATGCCCATGACGATCAATGCTACAGAAAATGCTAGATAACAGTAGAGCATGATGTTAGCAATACCAAAGTCATGGGTTTGATTCCCAGGGATTGAATGAACAAATAAAATGTTTATATTAAATCCAATTTAAGTCATTTTGAATGAAAGCAACTGCCAAATACACAAATGTAGTGAGCTGCTGCCTTCCTACAAAGAAAGGTGTCTTCTAAAGACTGGAATACACTACATGAAACGATTATAAAACACTAGGCATCATACACTTGCAGAATTCATATATGATTACAGCAGAAAAAGTTGTAAATAAAAGAATGAAAATCACACACTACCAGATATTTAAGTCACTCCGAACACAACAAACTTTTGCAATTACATGTGCATCATTGCTAAGAGATGCATGACGAACGAAAATGTGTTCTAATATCAACTCCAAATTTTTTTTGTCTTTCAGCAACTACTGATGACACCTACAGCCTTAATCTTAATTGAAATGGAACCTCATTTGTAACTAATTTGGACAATGTTCATATGCTGCAACTCAGAGCGCAACACAAATAGCCCTCCAAAAAAACTGTATATATGAGGAAGCCTAATTATAAGTGAAATTTCCAGACCTGAAAAAGTAATGAAGATGAATACAAATAGAATCTTAAATATTAGCTCTAAACTATTTTATTGGATAAGAATTATAAATATATATATCCGTATCTTTAATCCTTATCCAAAAAGTCACAACAATTGGAAAAGTCATGTGAATTTCTATTTGGAGTCAAAAAGGTTGAAAATCGTGCAGTGTTTCAAGGAGAGTGTGATGTTAGCATTCTGCATTGCTATCGTAGTGATTAATTAGCATAAAAATATGTATCACACACAATCAGCAAAAAGCATCTAATTAGTATAAAAACACACTGTATACACACATATTGCCTTGTCCACACATTCAGAGTGTGCATGTAATGTCTTAAAATGTTGTCTACAGTAAGTAGGCATTTTGGGGCATTGCTTTATTCTTCGTTGTGTTTATCTATGTGCACAAAGCGATGGATGCTTTGCTTCCATCATCTGCTCACTGTTGTCAGATAACAACAGTCTATAATTTCTCAAGGGACCCATACTAAACACAGACTAATGCTAACATATATGTATAACCCTTGGGGATTGCCACTTTTTGAAAGCCTATCAGAAGAATAAGGGGGTTGCTACATATATTCCACTGGGTAACCCTGAAAAGGCCACAGTGACTGATATCTGAGGAAGGTTAACAAAATCTGTTACCCACACAGAAAGCATATATGAAAACCTACTGGGTATTAAAGGAAAAATAAAGATTGATTGCACAATTGATGCTGTAATCACATATAAATCATATTGTTTGGAGAAATCAGACTTATTTGAGAACTTCAATCTCCTTCCTCTATTGGGTGTTCCGTGCGCAGATGGAACCAATCAACACAGCGCTACGACAGCTGTGTGTGATACTGTGACTCATTCAAAATGACAGTCTGTAACATCACAGGAGACATGATGGGAGTGACAGACCGGTAATGAACCATAACAGCCAAAGCGCTTGTCAATCTTGTCTCACCTCTTCAATTGAAATAGACTTGCTGGATTATTTTTCATTATGGGAGTCAATAGCATGGTTGATTATAAAACTCAGTGCAGCCTTGATAAAAACAGTAATAACAGACATTGCAAGAGCTTTAGTCTGACCTTACTATATAGTTCAATATTATATACTATATAGTTCAATATTATATTATAGTTCTCTAAAAGAAATCTCCATCTCAAACACTGGCAGGATAAAAAAGGTATCTTTGCAGAAAATACAGAAAGGTTCTTGATATGTGTCTTTGTTGAGAGCTCACTAACCATGAATACTGTGACAGCACCCTTTATTTCATCTATTAAAAAAATGAAGGCATTAATTATGATACTAAAACAGCAAGTTATTCAACTGAACATAATTTTACAACATTAACACGTATTGTCCTGGTTATTAATGTGAAGCTGCTTTGAAACAATCCACACAATATAAAGCACTGTATAAACGTAAACTATATAAGCACGGTGTAAACATCATTACTTCACAAATATGACAATCCTGTTGTCACTTAAAGTAACAAAGTCACGAAGGACACAAAAATCAACTTCAGAATGGAAACAGCCAAGATATTCCAGCAGGTGGGCTAATGAGGGGTGTCTGTGCGCCCTGTGGGAGGCTCATGTGTCTTATTTAAATGCTCTTATGTATTTGTTTATATGTGTATGTAGAGTGAGAGTCTCATTTCACTCAGCATTGATTCTTTGCAGGCAGTTTCCCATGACCTGCCTGGACCCTCCACCCCCTCGCTGTGAGCTGACCGACTGCAGAAGCGGACTTCAACCACCCACTCTGTGTGTCTGGCAGAACATGACAACGTGATGGAAAGAACAGAATAGTGAAATTGGAAGAAAAAAAGAAAGACGTTTACAGGAAGTCCCTCAATTTACAATAATTCTGCATCACGTTATCAGGGTCAGTGTCCTGGTGTTTGTGATGGCCTGACCCAGATCAGGTCCTACCTCTGCTTTTACCTGCTCAGTTTTCATCCTTAGGATTCCCCCTCACTTTACAAATTTGCAGCTTTTAGAGAGACTCCTAAATCATTCAAATCCCACACACCCAATGGAAGCATCCTGAGGGGACCTGGAGAACTAGGCCAACACCAGTCCAAAATTGACACCATGAGGCTCCATCAAAGATTCAATTAGGATTTCTGAAAGCGGAACTAACACGCAATAATGAATATGTCGGGTAGCTTGCAACAATTAACCATTACACAGCGCTCAAAGGCGCACTTGGCGCAAGTCACAACTCCCAAGGACATCCATCATCATTCAGTCAGGGCATAAATCTCTCTCTGTCGTGAAGCAGCTTTTCCTTTCCTGCAGAACAGTGAGAGTGTAATTCCTCTGGTATCAGATCCAAGTTGCTTGATTATATCTGGTCTCATCTATATTCTTCTACAGCCAGAATCTTGACAGTCATCAAGGTCTGATGCATTTTGCAGCTTATTCTGTCTAAGAACTGGCATAATTAGACAGGAAGAGGTCGTCAGATTGGAGCTTGGCGAAAGCGATTTCCATTTACAGTATATGTGCAATATGCATTAGGGTGCTTACCAACATTTCCTGCACTGCTTTTCACTCCAGCTCCATGATGAATTTGAGTTTGCTGTCAGTGTATAGCAAAATATTGACAGATAACCCTTCTTATAGAGTTTTTCTTTCAAGCTGCATCAAGGAAAAAAATTGTTTGACCAGTGTAGTCCGTTTCATGAGTGAATGACTCTTCTTTTTAATGAATTGTTCAAAAGAGTTTGATTCAGTCTGATGAATCGTTATCATTACTTTCAACTTTGTTCATGTGACATTTTTTAATTATAATAAATGATTTTGAATTATAATTACAGCAAATTTTTGTGGGCAAAAAGGCTCTGTTGCAGGGACGTAACGATTCACCAAAATAAATAAAAGATAATAACAAAAAAACATATTTCAAAAAAAATGAGACTCAAAACATTTTAACAAAAAAAAAAAAAAAAAAAATTCTAAATGAAAATGTCCTTTTATTATTGCTTGGAGAAAATGCTGAACATTTCTTTGTGAAATTGAAATATGAATTTTTTAAACAAACCCCAAATCAAATTAAATTAAATAGCACAAAATAAATAAAGCATTATTAAGGCCCCTGTGAAATCAGGTGTTGTTTTGGTTTTTTTGTCTTTTCAAAATTACATTAAAATTTGACTCATTTTGGAGTTTTTCTGGAAATTTAGTTTTTCTGTCTAAAACCTACTTTTGATTCATTCGTTTAAAAATTTCCAAAAACGTGCCAATTAACTATTCCATTTCTATAACTGGATTCTGTGATTCTGTCTGTATTTTCTGCATCAAGGAATAGGATCCCAAGAACATCTGTGTGTGGAAATCTTTCGCCCTCATGTGAAATTTGATGAAGTGGATTCCTGACTAGATTTGACCCATGAAAATTTTAAAAGTCAAACAACACTGGAATCCATTGACTCTCACTGCATGGACAGGAACAGATATATTTCTCAAAATATCTTCTTTGATACTGCACAGAATAACGTTTTGGAAGGGCATGAACAAATGACAGCATTAGTGAGAGTAAATAAAAGTATATAATAGTAGTATATATAGTATACTATATAGTACAGTATATAGTAGTAATAGTAAATATAGAATTTTCATTTTTTTGACAAACTATCCCTTTAAGATCTTAGACAGCCTGTGAACAGTTGAGGGCGTGCTTTCTGAGCATAACACTAGTCTGCATCTGTCTGATTCAATATGAAACTGCAAAGTAAAATGCTAGCACAAGTTCAGGTCAAGACAGGCCATATCAGAATTGAAAATGAGGAACATACAGAGACAAAAAGGAACACATAAGGCTTGCCCAATTGGTTTGAGACTTTTATTAAGAACACAGTGAGAGGCAGCTGAGTGCATGTGGAGTCAGTGTTCTGTGGAGCCTCAGTTCAATTCAATTAGCTCTGAATGCTGCCAGAAACATGACTTACTGCTGCACACTCTGAAGATTTGATGAAGGATATTGGAGAACCTCCCTCCTCCCTCCGTTTCACTGTCACTTTACACTCTTCATCTCATTCTCACCTCACCACACTGTTCCCTCCAGACACCGAGAACAGCATATTTCATCTCCTCATTCACTGCAGCTCCCAAAATAGCATTGTGAACACAAAGACAAATATCCCAGCAGTTTATGTGAAAACACACACACTAAGAGACACAAGCCACACTAGCTCACATTACTAAGACTCTCATTCTCTCCAATTTCCACTATCAACCACCATCCTCAACAAAGAAAACCAGCAAATAATTGTATTCCTGTATCACGCGTCTATCTTCAACTGACTGCTGGTCATTGACTCCAACAGGGTGACTGGAAAAAATCCAGCCCGTCAGCCCCCCAACTGCTGCTCTGACACACTGGGTTGTATTCTTGTCCCTCTGCTGGGCTGCTCCTGATGGCTCACCCATGCGCCTCTGCTCCCTGGATATCACTCTGAAACAGGATGTTGTTACAGCTGCTTCCTGTTTTCCTAGAAGGGGCCTCAAGTTTCCATCTTCCCCAGTGTTCCCAGTGCAGCAGGGTCACTGTGGTACCAGTTCGTTGACCAGCATGCTGGAGTCATTTCTTTAGCTGAATCAATGTGGTGCCACACACATACTGAACCAGTTCCCAGTGAAACTCTAGGACCCATCGAGAGTATGATCATGACGTCTAAAGCGGTTCAAATGTGGATTCTTAACAGCTCAATAGACAGTACTTGTGACATATTGTTGATTACAGCAAAAAAATATATATATATTTTGACTGGTCTATTTCTCAAAAAAATAAGAATTAAATTAAAAATCCAGGTTACATTTACAATGGAATTAAATGGGTCCCAATCCAACAAAGTAAAACAGACCAGCTAATACAGAAGGTTCACATATCTCCTTTTAAATCCTATATATATAAAAGCCTAAATTAACCCTCTGGAGTCGATTAACGCGTATACGCGTTTTGGGGTATTTTCTCCTGATAACCCTGAAAAGAACTTAAATTACACTTTCAGTTTTGATCGTACAGATAAGTGCAATACATCAATCGAATCTGTAAAGGGTCTACTTTTTCTGAATAAAACAAATGAAAATACAAAAACGTCTCAGGTTACGAATGTAACCATGGTTCCCTGAGTAGGGAACGAGACACTGCGTCCTCTAGGGGTCGCTATGGGGAACACCTCGTCGTGACCCGTGTCTGAAGCATACAAATGAAAAAACACCAACGAGTTGGCCGGCGACAGCCTCTGACGTCACTACCGGTGCGACTATAAAACAGGCACCGGGAAAACACGTCATTCACTTCTTCGTCTGAAGCTTGTGTCCAAAGCATGGCAGGGAGCTAGAGGATGCAGTGTCTCGTTCCCTACTCAGGGAACCATGGTTACATTCGTAACCTGAGACGTTCCCTTTCAAGGGAACTTCGAACTGCGTCCTCTAGGGGTCGCTATGGGGAAACAGTATACCCACGCCGCCATGCTGAGGGGAGTGCAGGCCAGAATCATGGCGAACACTAAGTACCAACTCTACCATTTCAATGGGAGTTGCCCCCCGGACGTTTAGACGGCTGTCTGTGACAATACCCCTTACGGCCAAAGGCCTAAGCTACATACCCAACTTAATTGTTAGGGCCTCGGCCCGGTGGAAGAGCTAAAGGCTTGGAATCAGGAAAGATTCCTTTAAAGGGATACGGCTAGGAACCTAGCATTTTATACTAAGTCTTGCCTGTCACACAGGGGCTACAGCTTGCTTCCGCAAAAGCTTGCTGAAGGAGCTGTCTCAACAGATCTCCAGTAGCAACACCCTGTTTAGATAGGTATCCGAGGATACATGGGTGGAGTGGCGCCCAAGATGAACGGGGCTTTTACCAACTCAAGAAAGGGCACGAAGCAACTGCGCGAAGCCCTCACCATATAGGATTTTAGAAAGAACGCAGAGTACTAGCGTGCGAACTTACCACAGTGTGGATTTCAGAAAGTGTGCAAAGACTTCACGTGCACACTTACCATATCATGGATTTTCAAATACTGTTCTAAGGAAGGGCTCTCGTGGCACTCTGATAGAGCAGCTCATAGATGGAATGGTGCATCTCAAAAAAGTATGTTTGAGAGTCATCAACTCGATCTGTGGAAATAATGCTGGAGCGCTCTGGGAAAAACAGTGAACTCAGTCTCATATGAGAGGAGAACTCCTGAATCCAGAGTAGCACGCTCATAGGCGACCCTTCTTGGAAAAGGGGAGCGCTGCTAAACTACCACGAGAATCGCCCGAATAGCCCCTCATGTTGAGGGAAGCGATGCTTGAAGTGTATAAACAAATACACACTGGCTGAATGAAGCCCAAGGAACCAAGGTCTAATCATCTCAAGAAAGGGAACGAGGCGGAGCGCGTAACCCTTACCATACAGGATTTCAGAAAGTGCGCAGAGTCTTGCGTGCACACTTACCAATATGTGGATTTTTAGAAAGTGCGCAAAGTGTTCACGTGCACACTGACCACCATGTGGTTTTCAGAAAGTACACAGAGCTTAGCGTGTGTACCTAAAGGTTCCTAAGCATCGCAGAGGCGCTGAACCGCACGGGAGAGGCAAGCTCAAATTTTATAAACCTCTAGCGAGGGGAGCATCACCTGAGGCAGCATATACAAGAAGACTTCTGTAACTGCCACCTTCACTTCCCGCTGGATGCGACAGCACAGCTAAGCGGCCAGGAGACCCCTCAGGGTGACCTGGCCGCATATCCATGAAATTCCCTGCAGTGCTGTGCCAAGCCTGATGATCAAGGAGGCTCCCGCAGAAACCTGTGATCTGAGCCGCCTAATACCGGAACATGAAGCCGGATGGCTGGTGCTGACAAGTGTCTTAGTAAACACTGTAACTGAGCACTGCAAAGGAAACTCACAGAGTTTATTAGTAGACATAACCACCAGCAATTTACACATAAGTATATACAGAAAGGGTTATTTTATACTCCCACCCTCCTGCGCTGGAGCCCCCGCTCAAGGGGCGCCTCCTTTTAGTCCGGACCATCAGTAAGGTGGTTGCTATGAACATAGGACCAGCCAAAAACATTATAGGTCCAGCATAGGAGACTGTTATGCGTTAGAGGCTTTCCACCTAACCTCGATCAGGTGGAGAGCTGGTGGTTACAGGGAATTAGGAAGGGGAGGATAAAAGCAGAAGTTAAAAATCCCTAAAGGGAACGAGTAGATACCTCAGTATCACTCTGACTCAGACGAGAACGCTGCCTCGTCTGGATCACATCCCTTAGGTTCTGCTTACCCCCTTGTGACCCACAATTCCTCTTAACCTTGCCCGGCAGGTGGGGGAGGAGCGTGAGTCGCGACACTAGCCTTCTGTGCCCGTCTTTGATCCTCAGATCGAGACAGGCCAGGACCCCTATGTTGTTCGGGCTCAGACCTGGACCTTCGTGGAACGAAGGATCTGAAAGCAGCGGAGTGCGCCTTCGTCTCCCCCGAACTTCTCGATCACCGTCTCAACGGAAATACCGAAAAGTTCAGAAGGCGAAACCTGAGCATCGAGAAGAAAGCCTTTTCTTTCTTCCCGATGTCTGCCAGGTTCATCCACAGATGTCTCTCCGCCACCACCATGGCCGCCATAGTCCTGCACTTGGCAGAGGTGGCCTGCTTGGTAGCCTGGAGAGAGGCCTGTGGTGCGGCGCAGCTCGGCTACCTGATCAGGAAAAAGGCTTTCGTCTTTATCCAGGTCTCTTAGCAGATCAGTCTGATATGCTTGAAGCATTTATTTTGTAATAAAGCCACAGCCTGACCTGCTGCTGCGTATGCCTTGCCATTTAAGCAAGATGCATTGCTTGAAGGGGCTTAGATGGCAAGGAGGGAGATTAAGAGAGGATGTCTCCCCCGCAGAATGAAAGCTCTTTCTGCAGGGGGCATCCTCTCATAGCTGTTTTCGCGCGCATCGCCTCGATGTCGGCAAAAACTCTTATGCTGAAACCGATGGATGCGAGAAGAAAACGGCCTCTTTCATTTCCTTTCGATCTCTGTACGGAGATCAGGCAGAAATGGAAGGCTCACCTGAGCTGGAGGGCTATGGTCGCGATCCATAAACTCCAACAGCTCTACATACGCAGGGCAGGAGAATTGAGAAGGCTCAGCCTCAGCTTCTTCACCATCCTCAAATATCTCCTGCTTTTCCTGGGTAAAAACCCAGCAGAGCACTAACCTCAGTATCAGAAAGTGTTAAAGATATAACATCATCCTCCCGAGGCTCTCTCTCGTCCGCCGCCATTTTTTTTTTTTTTTTCGCGATAGGGAAAATCCCTCTTTAAACCATTCAGACAGATCCACCTGAAATTCTCACGAGCTCATTCTCCTCCGTGCCTCAGCAACGGCGGGTCCTGAACCGCGGGAAGCAGATGGCTGCCTTTTTTTTCTCTTTTTTTCTCGGAAAGAGAGACGAACGAGAGCGGAGCTTTTTTCTTGAAAAAATGCTCGCAATGCACGCAGATTGCCTCCTCAAAGACATCGCGTGCGTGCTCTTTACCCAAACAAACACGTAAAGATCGTGTGTGTCATCAGGTGTCAAATAACGCCGACACGGATGCATACATTGTCTAAACGCTTGCTAGTAGTCGCCATGATAGACAGAGAAAGAGCGCTCTTACCGGTTCTTCTCAGATGCACGCTTCAAACAAAAACAGTCACTGAAGACGAAGAAGAGAATGACGTGTTTTCCCGATGCCTGTTTTATAGTCGCACCGGTAGTGACGTCAGAGGCTGTCGCCGGCCAACTCGTTGGTGTTTTTTTCATTTGTATGCTTCAGACACGGGTCACGACGAGGTGTTCCCCATAGCGACCCCTAGAGGACGCAGTTCGAAGTTCCCTTGAAAGGGAACTTTGTGCACTTATAAAATAAAGATAACAAACAAGGAGTGCTGTCTGCAGCCTTTGTCTGCGCTGATCTTCAGATACAAATGCGTCATTAAAATGAACTGTAACTCAGTGAATACTCAACGAAGAGACATGAGAGAGATATCTATAGAAAGCCTGACATGTCTACTTTTAAACTAAACAAGTGCTGCTGAAAACAAAATATTCTGTGATAAAGTAATCCATATGAAAAACCACGCGATGTCCGTTTTTCACGTCTCCCTTCATTATCTTCTAATGCGACCACGCCCCCGCGCCGAGCGCGCTTTTGAGATTCAAATGTTTCACTGAAGCGCGCGGCTTTTGAATACGCCCACACAACAGAAGACAACGCAGCGAGACTGTTCTTCAAGTTTTTATTATTTTACTGTTTGCTTCGCGCTATGAGAGGAATAAGACATAATTCACCCCAAAAAGATGTGATGTGGTTGAGGATTTGAGATTTGGATTTCCTCAGAAAAAAGAATGAAGCACTTTATTCAGCAGAGATCATAAACATGAGTAAGTCTCTTTTTATTTATTTATATACTTGTACTAGTTTTCACATAACGTGTAAACATTTTACTAGTTAGACTTTTTTCCAAAGACTTTTTCCAAACTATAATTCCTGACTAAATGTATAATCAAGTGAAATATTATGAAGTTTCAATAACAATATACACTACTATACCATTCAAAAGCTTGATGTAAATAATATAAATGTAACAATAAATGTAACTGTAACAAATGTAACAATCATTGCATTGCAATTTATCCCCCCTAAAAAACCTAAAAAAAAATATTCTCAGCTCTTTTCAACATTAATAATAATAATAATAATAATAATAATAATAATGATGATGATAATAATAACAATAAATGTTTTTTTTGTAGAAAATAAGATTGTTAAAAGGATTTCTGAAGGATTGTGTGACTGGAGTAATGATGCAAAAAATTCAGTTTGAAAGTCAGCTTTGATTTTTCCTAATAAACTGTTTAACTGCACTCACAAGTGAATATTAAACTATGTTGTGGGGTAATTAAATATATTCTAAATAAACTACAAACATAAAATTATATACATTTATTTTGTCCTCACATTCTTTCTTGTAACTCATCCCTCTCAGTGACACAGCTGACTGAATGGCTCATTATGCAGCTCATTATGCAGGCCTTTGTCTTCTCAGGTGTGAATTCATGATAGTTGACGCCTACTCGCATATGACTTTTACCAACAAAAAGTGTCTTAGAAAATTTAAATCAATATATTGTTTTTCTGTAAGTGAGTAAACAAGATGATTTTCACATCATTTAGAAAAAAAAAAATTCTAGGCTACAAGCTCCAGTTCTCAAAATTCCTGGGAACCAATTTTCTGTATGTGTTTTAATTGCCTTTTTCACGTGATTTAACATTTTTTAGTTTTTCACTAACCACGCATAACATTTTTTTTTTCTCAAAAACACAATCATGTACATACATGCTGCTCACATATTATTATAGCCTAGTTTGTGCTGATTACAGTGAGATTAGACTTTAGCCATTTAGATATTTATAAGAAACTGAAAAAAGCACAAATGTCAGGGCATGACAAAACTTCTCCAGGCCCCAAAAATACCCTTAGACTCCAGAGGGTTAAATCTGCCATTGGGTTTTTTCAGAACACTTGGATTAAACCACCAGATGGATGGATTACTTATACAATGTCTTTATGAACATTTCTGAAGCTATGGAATACAATGGACAACAATTAATGGAGAGTATTAAAAATATCTCCATTTATTTTTCTGAAGATGAATGCAAGGGTGCGTCTCAATCAGCTATGGCATTAATTTACTGACAAATGTGAAGAGCACATTGTTATAGCACGAAAGTGCATTAACATAATTCGCGAGTGCAAATCCCTCTGCACCTATGCGGATTTCTTTTCCTCTCGCACAATGGATGTGCACTAGCAGATATACTCTGATTTGGTCCAGAGAGTGTGCGCACACTTAAAGAAGTCCATTGCCATCGCAAATCTCTCCTCTTGCTCAAAGTGTGTGCGTGTGCCCTCGCATATCTCTATGTGCTCTTGCGCTAGAAATTCATTATTTTCATACCTGGTCTAAAAGTTATCAACCAATCAGACTTCCGCAACTGACCAATGAAAACGCTACGTGAAATCTAACTGGCTGAGAGGGAACACCTGTGATTCTTTTGACAATCAAAGATGGATTTGCAATTTTAGTCCATTTAGTCCAGGTGTGAAACCATATGGTCTCCTGTAATGCACCAGGCTTCATAAGTTTCATGACTCAGTAAGACATTCTTAATAAACATAAACCTGCTACACACATGTGCGCATCACGTGCAGAGACAGCAGAAGAAAAGCTGAGTCTGTGTCCTAGATTTAACAAGCTACATAAGGTGAACATGCAAGCTCCATGCTTTAAATGTATCCACACATACTGTGACAATGGAAAGTCCATTACTCTCACACTGTGTTTCTGGGTGTCACCTCCACAAAGACAGCAGGAGATAAGAGTGTTTAGCAGAATGTGTCTGCTCTCCATCAAAATGACACAGGGGAACAGAGAGAGGAAGAGGGTTGGAAAAGAAAAGACGCAGCAAGTTAGTGATGGAATAAGCAGGGGTGATGCACTATTTCCACACTGTGGTAGATAGATTATCCAGCGTAGGACAGTAGAACATGTGTTTTGTGTCCTGACTGCCTCTACCTGCCCAAAACACCGCCTGTCCTCTCCCAGGCTTTAGTCTGTACATATCAACACAGTATTCCCAAAACAGCTGAACAAGGTGTGTTTGTACCTGTGCCAAACATAGAGGATGGCACTGAGAGGGACATACACACATTGCCATTCTCTCACACAATTCTGCATCAGACCAAAACAATTCAGAGACATACTTTTAAATCCATTATTTATAATTTTGTTACTTCAAAAAACATCCACAGGACAAAATATTAGTCAAAGATAACTGGCATGTGTTGCCATGCATTACCAAAATGTCATGAAAAGTAAATATATTATGCAATATTTGGTGATCTGACTTGCCCTAAAACACACTTATGTTTTGTGCAGTGTTAGTTTTTTGTCATATTTCCTTTAAATTTACAAAACTATCCTTTAAATGTTCTCATTGTTTTGTAATGTCATGTCCATTTAATTTAGTTCATTTCCATTACTCTCACAAAAACTCAAATGAAAATATCATTAGTTGCCAATTATATACAAATTAACAAAAACATGTAACACTGTAACAGACCAAACTGTTAAAATTTCCAAAATTATTCACAAATTGTCTAAACATTCATTCATTTTAATGTATTTAACATTATACATTAACTGTCCTTTTGGAAACCTCCTGAAATATTAGCATGATAACGGTTTAGAAATAGTGTTTTAAGATTAATTTAATTATCATCATGGTGCATTTTTTTCATCTCATCTATGACAAAAGCAAAATGTGTGAATACGCATCAGTCATTTTGGTGATGATCTTGTTGACACTGGTTTTGGATATTTATGCTATCTGTGACACATTTTAACTTGAATGTCATGAATAAGAATTAATTCATTAAATTACCGTGCAGAAAAAAAAAAAAAATGCATTTTCACTGGTGCCAACAAGGGAAAAAAAAAAAAACGGTACCTGTACAGATACCTGTATCTTCATAGCATTTGTAATTTTTTTAAAATATTGGGTACAGAAACCAAAAGAATATGAATCATGTTAGCTGGCTTCATTTAGCAAACAGATTCTTCCTTTAGTCATTTCCCCACTTAGTTATGCCCGTTAAAATGTACTGTACAAGCATTTGTTACTTTCACTGTTCATTTTATTGCTGTATGGTTTTTCTGTTAATATAAAGTGACTTACATTTTAGACACAACAGTGTTCCTGTTTTTGCTCTATTTCGTCAATGAAAATAGTTTAAAACAAAGCCACAGCAGAACTGTTTCGCAACACACAACAGTGTTTCGTTACTGAATCAATTAACCGTTTGAATGAATTGGATGAATGAGTGACTCACTCATGTAGTGATTTGCCACCAGCTGGCGATTTTAGGTTTACATTTAATCTATATTTTCCCCCAAAATCCTTTCAAATATCGCTATTGAATGTTTTGTTTTTAAAACATAAAACATTATTTATGCAATTGTAACTGCAGGTTAAATGCATTCATGTCCTGAAACAAACATTCACAGAAAATACACCTAAATTACACCTAAAATGCATAACCATTTCTACCTCTGCAATGCAAACACATTTTGTTGATACTGATTTAATTTCGTTGGTAACAGCCCTATAGTGTCTTACTATTTGAATTTATTGATTAAAATTAAGAATTTGACACACACACAAAAAAATGCATACATTTAATTAGGTTACAAAATTGGCCTTATAAAGGTATAAATGCCCATAAAAGTTAAAAATCAATTTAAACTTATTGGAAAAGTTCATTTCTGTTACTCCTGCAAACTAAACACTCCACAGAATAAGAAGAATATCAGCTTTGGGAGTCAGCTCTCCACGGCAGTCCTAAACCTACCAAAATACCAGCACAATAACACGCTCATCAAAATACCTTCTAATTATCGTTAGCGACAAAATATTGAGATATCGTTTTTTGTCATTATTGCACACCCCTAGCTTGCGCATCTGTGCTGCCGCCGTGCACTCAATCCACTCAGTGATCTTTGCTTATCAGCTTGAACACCAGCTATACAGGCGTGAATATTGAATGTTTAACATTATATTAATTACATACATGTATAGACATCCTTAATCTCAAATAACTCCATTCTGCTCTCTGTTGCTTGTGTTTCTTTGTCTAGACACATCACTGTTCACATGCTGTGTGGTATCGGTTTTTGGTATCGGACCTGATACCGATTCCAGTATTGGTATCAGTGCATCCCTATTCTTTCAACAGTCCCACTTTATAAATGAAAGAACCAATCTCCAATCAGTTTTTTTTTTAATCTGAGGGTAAGAAACAACATTTATGAAACCCTTTGTGTCAACCATTCATGATTTAAAACGTTAATGAAATGGGAGTATTTGGCTAATTTAATTCACTCTGAGCTGTACATGCATGACTGGAAATAACTAACTTAAAACGTTCCTAAGATGGTCACAAAGTGATCTGACTTGCCTTGAAAGGGACTTTGATCAGTTCATAGACACTGAATTACGCACAATACTTCTGACAACCTTGTGTCCCTGTTAAGAGTGTGCTTTACATACTTTTGCAATGAACATCTGCAATGAAGTTTTAGTAGTTTTGTCATAGAAGTTACTTGTGGAGAAACATGGGGTTAAACAAATGGATGCATCGGAGGAATGATGTAAATATGATGTATTTCCCACTTCCTGTGCAGTGTTTACATTCTCTATATAGACTTCCCTCCTTTTGCATCTGTGATGTGGTCTGCTGAAAACATGGCAGCACCACTGTAAGGGAAAAACAGAAGGAAAAATAGCCATAATTCTGTCTCCGCCAGCCTGCGCCGCTGGCACAGATTCTGCAGCTCTCCTTCCAATTTTTCCTTTCCTTCGCTGCTGCTATTATTATACTGTGGCCACCTTTGAGTCAGCGCTGTCAAAAAGAACAGACATCACAGTAGACAGAACACACATACACTAACAAAGCACCTGATTCAGAACCAAAGCAGCTAAGAACAAACATGCCAAACCATACAAGGAAATCATTTTTTAGCTTATCTGAATTCCAAATGCTAAATGCAAATATTAACTGGCTCCACTTCTGCAAGAGTTGACAGTGATCCCTCTAGTGTGCCGCTGCATGTGCACGTCTCTGTACTCTGGATGTTTTTATTCTAAGGAATTATTAAAGTGACATAGTAAATTTATCAGAGCCAGGGGAGAATGAATTCTTGTGGAATTATTCAAACGAAACTTAGGACCCAGATTTTAACACATTCTCACACATCAAGAATGCACATGAGCTTCCATTTCACTTTATATTTATTTTCAAATGTTAAAATTTTTAAAGATGTTTCTGTTTACTTTTTGTGCTTTTAATTATTAGTTAGTTTCTTAAATGTCTAAGGTTCTTTTTGAAATTCTTCTCTTTATGACCATCTCATTTAAAAGAAAATAACTACAACTTGTCATTATGTGCAAAAACATGTTGTCTTTAAACCCGTTTTGTAATGCAATACAATATCAGGATAACAGCACATACCCTGATAACAGCTTCAGCTTGAGACGTCACATGTCTATCATGCATCTGGGTGATTATATTTGTTTTTCCTCTCTTTTTTCTATTTACAAACTTGGGGAACGACTGGAGCCAGACATGTAAATTTCCTCTTACAGTGTTTCATGATTTTGCACACAAACCACACAGATCCCAGCCTCACACCACGTCCGAGACTGCCAAAAGAAAACCCACTAACGCTGCTTCTGTTAAAAGACGACCAAAACTCAACCCACACAAGTCATACTTGAGAGTAAACTTGCAAAGTTATCAGCTAATAAACATTCACCATAACCTACGTTCAGCAAGATGCAGACGGTGAAACAGAGAAGCCGAGATCAGAGGTCGTAAAATGTCCATACATTTTCATAAAGCTTCAACAGAGTTATGTACAATGAAATTTCAGCCCTAATTAGGCCCTTCAGAACAAGAATGCTGTATCTCCCTCCTCACCTTATGGAAAAAAGCCACCCATGTTTAATGCACCACTACCTTGCAGGAAAGACTATTATCATACTTACAGTCAAGATATCATTACAGCTGACACAGTCAGTGTGCCATCATTACAGAACATCTGATGAGCACTTGATAAAGGAGGCACACGCAAACACTTCTCCACCCATCATTGTTGACTGAAAGACAATGGATAAAAAACAAGAGGCAGTGATAGAATGACAATGGGAGAGTGCGCAAGCAAGATGCACAAGACAAAACAAAACAGTCAGCCCTGTAAACGTAACTAGAACTATCTGGAAAAAACATTCCCTACAGCTGCATGCTGCAATTCACACTGCAATTAATCTGACAAAACACAAAAAATGTGAAACATAATGAGACACAGCAGTGTTATGAAAGGTTAAGCAGCTGTAAATGTCCATAATCAAACACAACACTTGTGGAGTTCACAACAATGCAGACTACATACACAGACAAACGCGACGTCAGGAAATAAACACAAGCGAATTAAGAAAAAACAGCAAGAACATGTGGCAGCCCCCAAACAACCCATTGCGGTGTTGCAGCTCAAAAACAAGACGACCGCAGGTCTGATGCACCACTGGGGTTCACACAATAGCGGTCCAACTCAGCGGTGTGCTGTTTCCACAGAGGTGTTGTTGTCTTGCAGCCTTTGGATCCGACCACCCACATGAGCTGCCACCACTGTGTCATTTAAACTGCAAAGAGAATTGCCATGCGTTTTTTGGTCCCTTATCAGGCAGCACTGTTAAGTGAAAAAATAATCAATTTCACAATTACAATTTTAATTGTGAAAAGTGTGGAACACAGCGCTCCATTAAGGTCTACTTTAGCTGCTTCAGTGTTTTCTATTTACATTTATTCATTTAACAACACTTTTTTCCAATGCAAAGTTTGGGGTCCGTAAGATTAAAATAATAACAATACTTTTAGTCAAGGATTCATTCAATTGACATTTACAATGTTATAAAAGTTTTCTATTTCAAATAAATGCTGTTTTTAACTTTCCCTTAATCCAAAATTCCAGAAAAAAATTTATCTAAATTTTCAGATATTACAACCGTTATTACACAGAGCAACAAATCAGCATACAGGAATGATTTCTAAAGGATGACACTGAAGAATATATTTTATAAAATCAATTAAAATGATATTTAAAAAAAATTAAACAAATAATATTTTACATTATTACTGTTGTTACTGTATTTTATCAAATATAACCTCAGTTAGCACAAGATACTTTTCAAAAACATTTTTAAAAACCTTCCGTCCCCAAACTTTTGAATGGTAGTGAATACTATTCATGTGTTTTGCAGCAGCTGAGGACTTGAAATGAATCACAATGGGCCTCATTTGTGAAACGAACATACAACAGAAAATTGGAAAACTTGGAATTTATCAATATGGATGTGAGCGATGGCTACGATCAAATCTCATGTCTGGTTTCAGCTCGTGTATGCAAGTTTTGTTTTTTTGGTTATACAGGGCTTTAGCTTTATATGTGCAAATAGCAGCGTAAATAAGACCATGAGGATTCAATCATCGCATCATGCACCTGAAATGCTTCTGTGAAAAACAGAAATAAAGTCTATAAAATAAATAGGATCACACAAAATATATAGTAGGCTATAATATAATTAACAGATTAACAAAAGGAAAAAGAAAAAAAACCTGTGCAACAACTATAGGCTACGCTCGTTTTTGTGACATTCTTAATGCATTTTATTTCTTTTTCTTTATATCTATATATATGAAATGACGGTGGAGTATTAGTATGGAGACAGATTAGTCTCAAATATAATTCACGCAAAAAACACGATTCACACATGCGTAGACAATTTCACATGCATGAAACCTAATTCACGTACACACAAAAAAAAATTCACGTGCGTGAAAAAAAAATTATATATTCACAAAAAGCAATTCACATGCGCAAAATAAAATTATATATTCATAAAATACATTTCACAAATGCAAAACACAATTCGTAGATATACAACTGTGCACAAAAACCTTTGAATGTTTAAAATGTACGAGTGTCTGAATGTACAAATCGTCATTTACTACGAATCCACTCGGATTTGTGTGTGTGTGTTTTTTGAGACTTTCCTGGCAGAGCTCTCTTCCCACGTGGGTCTTTCGTACTCTTTAGCCAATCAGATGCGAGCTTACCATTCAAACCAATCATATCATAAGCCACCGAGAGTGCATTCAGAAGCTCGCAGGCAATCGGGGAGACGTCAAGAGAGAAGCCCATAGAAGCCCTGGCGTTACATTTTAAAATACTATACAAAATAATTAATCAGAATACTTACTCCTGCTCACTCACGCCAAAGAACTCCCCGCTCAAGCTCGCCGTCTCTGCAAGATTAACGATGCCAGTTTGCACGCACAGCTACTAGAAGATTTACATCTGTCAGACAGGTTGCTGACGTCATCAAGCTTAGTTTGAGTCTGCGCGTCAGAAACGGAAGGTCTAAAAATCGCTAAAAATGGGCTTTACTTGTCTCAATTGAGTTCCAGTTGGGTCGCTGTGTCCATTTCTTTTACTGTCTATGGGATTACTAATGTAAAGGCTTAATTTCCATTCTAATTAATCCATATTGCGCAAAAGGTGTGCAGAATCGTGCTCCTTGAATGCACTCTCAGTGGCTTATGATATGATTGGTTGAATGGTAAGCTCGCATCTGATTGGCTAAAGAGTACGACAGACCCACGTGGGAAGAGAGCTCTGCCAGGAAAGTCTCAAAAACACACACACACAAATCCGAGTGAATTCGTAGTAAATGACGATTTGTACATTCAGACACTCGTACATTTTAAACATTCAAAGGTTTTTTGTGCACAGTTGTATATCTACGAATTGTGTTTTGCATTTGTGAAATGTATTTTATGAATATATAATTTTAGTTTGCGCATGTGAATTGCTTTTTTTTGTGAATATAAATTTTTTTTTTTTTCACGCACATGAATTTTTTTTTTTTGTGTACGTGAATTAGGTTTCATGCATGTAAAATTGTCTACGCATGTGTGAATCGTGTTTTTTGCGTGAATTATATTTGAGACTAATCTGTCTCCATATATTAGATCATGAAAAAAAAAAAATTGTTTGGACATTGTAACGTTACCAGTGGCAGTTTAACATACTGTATGATGTGACATACACATCAAATGTTAGTATTGTAGCGGTAGTTCTGGGCGTATGTTTCGGTAAACAGGCGTTTTAAAGCCATTCCAGTTATAACTTTCAAATGATTTTACTTGCGTGCTGTCCTGACATAAGTGTTTCTGCGCACGCATGCAAAGTCACAGCGGGAATAGTGAACCAAGATCTTCACGGCTAACTGTCGAATTCACTCAAGGTTTACACAAACGGGTGTTTACGTCCTAAGTAAATGTACACAGAAAAGTGGACGTGTGTAAGTACATTAAATCTGTGCAATTTCATTAATGTTTATCAACACGAAAAAAATTTTGAATTTTTTTTTTAATACTTAAGTGACTTGTTACAGTTTTTCTCGATCGCAAACACACTATAACTGATTAATTTGGCCCAATTTTCCAAACCATTTATACAGTTCTCGAAACAAAGACACATTTCTCAAAACTTTTAACACATTTCTCCTGTTTGCACACACTTTCAAATTTGCTGAGTGTTTTCTGCAAATCTCTACACAAAAAGGCCATCACTTTGCACAGGTTTAACCATATTCTCATTCAGAAAACACAAACACACAATATAATTAACTCAAGCATTAAAAAATGAACTCAAACAGCACACATTTATGCATGTCTGAACATTCAGTAGCAACACTGATGACATACAGGTCAGAATCTCAAGAGTGATTATGAGTTTTGGAAAATGAATCCTGGTAGTGAGAGACAAGGAGTAATAGGAGGGGGAAATAAAAATGAAGGGGATGAGGTCAAAGGTAATTTGTTCCTGATGAAATACAAAGCACTATAGTTGACCATGTTCTTCTGCATTGACTGATCACGAGGAAAGTTGGCCTACAGGTTCATCTACAGGGTTTCAATACTACTTACACATACAATATAATTACAGTACATAGCAGCAGTACTTCAGATGAGAGAACTTTCATTATTCTATGTACAGTAAATACTGTAACATGTTGTACACCCTCAAACTGATTACTGCTGAATTGATTTGTAGCCAAGTATGTACTGTATTTGTGCAGAACTGAGAGATAACTAGGGGTGGCAGAGAAGTCTTTTGTCAGAAGACTAAGAAACTGCTATAACAAATACTGTAAGGATACTACCAATACTGTAATGCAATTTGACAGATGATGCTGAATGAATGAATGAATTTATTTACTTAGAGTAACTGACAGTATATTCCAACGTGTTTACCGTATATTCAGTTGTTTGGTCTATGAACTTTTCTCTTCTAGTGCTTTTTACGTAGTGCTTTTCATCTACTGTAAGATCTATTTACAGTAGTGTAATGAAAGTAAACTTTTCTTAAAGTTTATTGCTGAATTTGACTGTATCTGTACCCCTCTATTTATGCCGTATACTGTAACAGTCATTGATTAGCAAAAGGAGTGTTTTGATTTTATCTCACTAGTGTTCTCTAGGCAGTGAAGTAGTGTGTGTATTTGAATGGTTTGTGTATCATCTAAGGCCAAAGTTTGAGTCTGACAAAAGAGAACGTTTTTGAATAAACTATTTGATTTTGACCCGGAAGTTTGAAGTTTGCACAAGTTGGTGTGTAGTTTTGAGATTGTTTATAGTTGTGAGAAAATGGTGAATTGTTTCATGAATTGCGTGTTAGCAATAGTAATGCATTTTTAATGCCACAGAACATTGCAAAACTCACACATACAAGTCAACAAGCATATAACACCACACATTACATAGTCAGCACTTCACTGCACTCAAACAAGCATAAAACACCACAAACATTATGTTAACAACATAGTCCACTCTACACCACACACACACAAACATACATCACAAATATTAAAAAAGCATGTTGATACTTACTGTTATTTGTTACAGAATGTTTACTGTTGTTCAGTAATCTATATTTTTAGTCATTTTCAAAAATGTTTTAAGAGATGTTTAAGTTGCATTTGTAAAAAATAAAGAAGCCATTTAATATTCACCATTTATCTGTTGTCTTCCACTCATTGTAATATAGAACTAATTTAAGTATTGAGCAGTACCTAGGTATTTTAAAATACAAAAACTTAAAATTATCAATCTGAATGAGCTTAATTTTTATAATGGGGTAAGCAAGAATTTTATTTTAGAAAAACTTACATTTATTAGTAAAATCTACTTAAAATATTGTTACACCAACTAATAAATTTGTTCACTGGGATACTCAAATATTTAAGCAGTTTTTATGTAACACTGCTTAAAATTCCATGTGAAATTTACTTAAGAAGAGGGATGTAAAAATTATGCACTATATCTTTAAGTAAATCTAGCATTTTTTTTTTTTCAGTATACAGGTCCTTCTCAAAAAATTAGCATATTGTGAAAAAGTTCATTATTTTCCATAATGTAATGATAAAAATTAAACTTTCATATATTTTAGATTCATTGCACACCAACTGAAATATTTCAGGTCTTTTATTGTTTTAATACTGATGATTTTGGCATACAGCTCATGAAAACCCAAAATTCCTATCTCAAAAAATTAGCATATCGTGAAAAGTTTCTCTAAACGAGCTATTAACCTAATCATCTGAATCAACTAATTAACTCTAAACACCTGCAAAAGATTCCTGAGGCTTTTAAAAACTCCCAGCCTGGTTCATTACTCAAAACCGCAATCATGGGTAAGACTGCCGACCTGACTGCTGTCCAGAAGGCCATCATTGACACCCTCAAGCGAGAGGGTAAGACACAGAAAGAAATTTCTGAACGAATAGGCTGTTCCCAGAGTGCTGTATCAAGGCACCTCAGTGGGAAGTCTGTGGGAAGGAAAAAGTGTGGCAAAAAAACGCTGCACAACGAGAAGAGGTGACCGGACCCTGAGGAAGATTGTGGAGAAGGGGACCGATTCCAGACCTTGGGGGACCTGCGGAAGCAGTGGACTGAGTCTGGAGTAGAAACATCCAGAGCCACCGTGCACAGGCGTGTGCTTTTGAACCAGAAAAACAGCGGCAGAAGCGCCTGACCTGGGCTACAGAGAAGCAACACTGGACTGTTGCTCAGTGGTCCAAAGTACTTTTTTCTGATGAAAGCAAATTTTGCATGTCATTCGGAAATCAAGGTGCCAGAGTCTGGAGGAAGACTGGGGAGAAGGAAATGCCAAAATGCCTGAAGTCCAGTGTCAAGTAGCCACAGTCAGTGATGGTCTGGGGTGCCATGTCAGCTGCTGGTGTTGGTCCCAATGTGTTTTTATCAAGGGCAGGGTCAATGCAGCTAGCTATCAGGAGATTTTGGAGCACTTCATGCTTCCATCTGCTGAAAAGCTTTATGGAGATGAAGATTTCGTTTTTCAGCACGACCTGGCACCTGCTCACAGTGCCCAAACCACTGGTAAATGGTTTACTGACCATGGTATTACTGTGCTCAATTAGCCTGCCAACTCTCCTGACCTGAACCCCATAGAGAATCTGTGGGATATTGTGAAGAGAAAGTTGAGAGATGAGATGCAAGACCCAACACTCTGGATGAGCTTAAGGCTGCTATCGAAGCATCCTGGGCCTCCATAACACCTCAGCAGTGCCACAGACTGATTGCCTCCATGCCACGCCGCATTGAAGCAGTCATTTCTGCAAAAGGATTCCCGACCAAGTATTGAGTGCATAACTGAACATAATTATTTGAAGGTTGACTTTTTTTTGTATTAAAAACACTTTTCTTTTATTGGTCGGATGAAAATATGCTAATTTTTTGAGATAGGAATTTGGGGTTTTCATGAGCTGTATGCCAAAATCATCAGTATTAAAACAATAAAAGACCTGAAATATTTCAGTTGGTGTGCAATGAATCTAAAATATATGAAAGTTTAGTTTTTATCATTACATTATGGAAAATAATGAACTTTTTCACAATATGCAAATTTTTTGAGAAGGACCTGTATGTAAACAAGAAACGCAACTGATTAGGGTCAGGTAAACCTGAACCAAGCTAATTTCAGTTAGTTTCAATGATATGATTTCCAAAAGCACAGGCAGTTCTGCCTCTGAGAGATTTTCATCAATGGATTCCTTCAGTATGTGATGCTGCAAAAGTTCTCCATCCTCACTGATCGATTTCAATGTATTTTTATCAACTTTACAATATCAGGGGTCAATACTGACAACTACAGTTTGTCCAAATTGTGCAAAATGATAACAAGAGTCCATAAGCACCTGTGCCGACAATATATAAACCTCACAATATATATTATATGCTTACATGCACTCCTACGGGTTCCTGTGTGTTATCACTCATTGATGAGAGCATTATTACAAACCACAGTCATGGCAGGAATCTGAGAGGCTGGTGGGAAGGTCTGTAATAGGATGCCAGGCACCATTTCCGCACCGCTGCTCTGTGCCAGCCTGCGGTTTCTAATGACAAAATGAAAGCTACTATGAGCAGGAGAGGATACTAATGAAGGGAGATGAAAATTACAAAAACCTGAAGTTGTGTAGTATGTAATTACAAAAATAGTTAGAGGGCAGTCGTGGCCTAATGGTTAAAGTCTGGTTAGGGGATATGTAACCCAAAGGACATGGGTTCGAGTCTCGGCACCGGCAGGGATTTTAGGTGGAGGGAGTGAATGACCAGTGCTTTCTTCCACCCTCAATACCACAAATGAGGTGAGACCCTTGAGCAAGGCACCAAAGCCCCAACTGCTCCCCGGGCTTCGCAGCAAAAGTAGCTGTGCACTGCTCCGGGTATGTGTTGTTCATGGTGTGTGTGTTCACTACTTACTGCTGTGTGTGTGTACTGCACAAATGAAGAGCACAAATTTTGAGTTTGGGACACCATACTTGGCTACAATTTACTTCACTTTCGCTTTCAATATGTGGCGGTATAACATGAAGTGTCCTTTTCTTCATTGTAGACAAGTAAGGAATTGACCTTTCACCGGGAGTTTGATTGACAAGCAATCTGACAAATCATAACGCCAAATCTGCCATTTTATCTGACAAAAAAAAAAAAAAAAAAACAGACAGCAGAGTAGATTAACGTTGGTAGACTTGAACTTGAAAAATGGTGTGTACCGATGTCTTTCAGCGATTGAAACAAGATACCGTCTGATGTTCATTCATGTTTATTTTGTACTATAACTAGTAAAGAGGAAGAGAGGATCTGATCACGAGCCGCTTGAAATGAAGTGCTACAGCGATCTGTCACAACACACGGAAGAGCCACAAAACCATATTTATTGTTTGAATTCTAAAAAAAATGACTAAATTTGAAAGCTGAGACTTTGTTTCATACCAGAATCAACCCTCTCTACACAGACACACGGTACATTGTTAGTGTCCTCTTTGCTCTGCAATGTATTTTTCACTGTGTAAGAACATGATGTGTTGTTTGAGTGCCATGCCTTGTTGGAAGTAGCAACAGTAACTAAGGGAGGCGGGTCTTTGCGAATGGTCAATTAATGCCCTGAAACTGACAATGTCTACAGGGTCCAAAACAGCGGAGCCGTGGCATTAATCATCAACAACAGACACCCTGCTGTCAAGAACAATCACACTCCCAGTGACTGAAGGAACAGATTGATTGTACGAGTGCCATTATCCATGCCCGTTTTTTTTTTTCTTTTCTTTTCCTTGAGTGAGGTGAAGAGGTGAGGGGTGGGGGTGTATAAGATGGGGTTTTCCAAGAATTGCAACAATGGAAATCCTACACATTCTCAGACAGCACATGCAAACACAGAGCGGCTCTCGTCCTCGACTCAGAGACGGCTTCACCTTCTGTCAGTCAGGACAAAACAAGTGAGTGAGGAGACTGTGGACTATGGTCCCACACATGAGAACCTCAACATATATAGTAGGTCATCCAGATATTGTTCACCTAAAGTACATGAATACTGCATATTCGGACATGGATCAATGATAAATAAGAGTGATGAATATCACTATACAGAAAAAGCTAATTCTTCAAAAAAAAATCTAGATTAAAACACGTTTGCCAAGTTTTTAGAAATGTATTCTTTGTACTATTAATTTCTGAAAAACTTTAAAAAAAATGTTTTTAAGAAAATCTCAAATTAAAAGACTGTAAAAATGTAATGTATTTTTCTTATTCCTTGAATATATGCGAGTACACATATTAACCATTTTCAAACATATTTTTCAAAATATTTAATGACAAATATAATAAATTAGTAAATATCCTTAACTTGTAGATAGTGTGACGAGTCAGCTGCCTCCTCCCTGATAATCACCGGCACCCCGTCCTAAATCGCCGCCCTTCACCAGGCTCCCGATAGGAGTGGGTGTGGGAGAGAGGAGGGGCGCTGGACGAGTCAGGGCTGGCGGCGTGTGATGGGGCACACCTGAAGGAAATGGAGCCTCATCACCGCCGCTGTTTAAAAGCCCAACGCGCCTCTCCTCGGGAGACCGGTCTCTTCCCCGTGCATGCACACTGGTGTCCTCGTGGGTCCAGGAAGGGTGCGTTGGGGGACTCCCGCGCCACCAGAGACGTGAGCTGCCGGACCCGCGGTCCGGGCCGAGAACCGCACCCGTCTACACGGCCGTCGGGCCAGGATGCCGGGCCGTCCATCCCCTGCAAGCGCCGCGGCCAGCGAGGAGGATAAAGCCGCTAGAAGAAGCCGCCGCCCCTCGCGCCCCGGACCGAAAGAGGGGATCGCGTGCGGCCGCCGGACTCCGCCCCTTACCTGGACCCTTCCTCCATGAACACTGCCAGACCCCCACGAACCCCGCAGCACGACGAGGACACCAGATTCCCTGTTGTTTTGGACACTCTTCCCCTTTTGGACACTTTATTCCCCCTTGTTTTGGTTTTTCTGTTAAATAAAAACCTCTCCGAGGCCTGACGCCACGCCCACTGTGTCTGTCGTTGGCTCGTCCCGCCACAGTGGTGGAGAATGCGGGCAAGGCGGAGCCTAGACAGCGCAGTTGGGAAACACCGGATGACGTCACTCCCTCTCGTTTGTAAAAGTTCGCGTACCCGGACTGGGACGGAGAAACGGAGGAGACGGCCTCCCAACCACACAAAGGGGTAAGTGACTTCTCTTTTACGGTCATTTTACCCTGTGGTTGGTTGAGGCTGTCGACTAAATCCCGTTTTCTCTGTCCCTGTTCCGGCGCGCTGCGAGAGGGAGGACTGCCCGGAGAGGAATCCCCGCCCACGCCCACTCCGACCGTTTGGGGCCTGGTTGAGGAAGGTAGCACTCCCGTGTGGGCTGCGCCCTGAGGACGGGGATGTCGCTTGGGGGGGGGAATGTGACGAGTCAGCTGCCTCCTCCCTGATAATCACCGGCACCCCGTCCTAAATCGCCGCCCTTCACCAGGCTCCCGATAGGAGTGGGTGTGGGAGAGAGGAGGGGCGCTGGACGAGTCAGGGCTGGCGGCGTGTGATGGGGCACACCTGAAGGAAATGGAGCCTCATCACCGCCGCTGTTTAAAAGCCCAACGCGCCTCTCCTCGGGAGACCGGTCTCTTCCCCGTGCATGCACACTGGTGTCCTCGTGGGTCCAGGAAGGGTGCGTTGAGGGACTCCCGCGCCACCAGAGACGTGAGCTGCCGGACCCGCGGTCCGGTCGAGAACCGCACCCGTCTACACGGCCGTCTGGCCAGGATGCCGGGCCGTCCATCCCCTGCAAGCGCCGCGGCCAGCGAGGAGGATGAAGCCGCTAGAAGAAGCCGCCGCCCCTCGCGCCCCGGACCGAAGAGGGGAGCGCGTGCGGCCGCCGGACTCCGCCCCTTACCTGGACCCTTCCTCCATGAACACTGCCAGACCCCCACGAACCCCGCAGCACGACGAGGACACCAGATTCCCTGTTGTTTTGGACACTCTTCCCCTTTTGGACACTTTATTCCCCCTTGTTTTGGTTTTTCTGTTAAATAAAAACCTCTCCGAGGCCTGACGCCACGCCCACTGTGTCTGTCGTTGGCTCGTCCCGTCACAATAGCCTTGTCTTGTCATAAAAAAAAAGTCACATTTTATTAATGTTATATATCCAAATTTACTAGGATATTTTTAAAACACGTACTGACTTTGACACACAGTCATGAGGACCTGCAGGTTTTGCATGTTGGTTGCAACACATGACTTTGTAAGGAGGACAACATGATTTTGATTTGACAAAAGGATTTGCAAATATTAATAAGGATGTTTGTTAAAATATATAATTTGTAAAAAAAAAAAAAAAAAAAAAAAAATATTGTGCCAAAACAACTTAAGTTCTCTTTTCAAGGATTACATTTTTTTTACTGTTTTTTTTTCTTCATTATGATATCAGGCCATGTGTATTAGCTGCATTTTTAATACATTTTTTAAAATAAATGAATAGATCAACAGACAGACGACAGATAGACAGACAGACAGATAGGACGAAAACTGAATGTCACAAGCTGTTTGTGTGACAAAATCCTTTTTACGTACCATACATTAAATACACAGAGATTTATATACTCAAACATACTGTACATATTTATATATAGGGATAAAAACAAGTTTTACCAATTACAGAATAAAGAAACAGAAAATTAGATGAAAGTATGAAAGAGAACCGACACAGAGGGTTAAACAGCGACAACCCCCTGCTAAAGGCTCAGGCCAAACCTTGACTCACAAATTAATGAAATAATTATACAAAACTTTAATTGCTCCATGTGCCGAGAAGCATTATCAATTTTACTGCACGCTGCATACATAATGAAATAACACACACAAACACTTGCATTGTGCGGGTGAGGGTCGGGCCCCATATCCTGAGGGCAGCTCGTGCTTCAGAAGGCAGTGGGGGGAGGGGTGCGTGTCTGACGGTGGGTTAACGAGAGACTGACGATGACAAATAGTTACTGGCTTCTCATAAATGGCATCAAACCCATAACCACTCATTCATTCATCCCCCACTCCCTGTCAAACCCTGCAGGCTGCTATTCATTTCTCACTGTGCTCTCAGCAGAGGGGTTACAAGAGATCAATACTGTTTATATACATAAATGAAAGTATAATTTCACTTGAATACCCAAATAATAAACATCCTCAACCATATGCAAATAAGCAACTCCCTTCTTCATGCATTTGCAATTATGCATCCCCCATATCAAACAGTGCTGCCACGCAAATTAGTTTAAACCAGAGCAATTAAGGCCAACTTCATCATCGCAATGAGATGTTAGCAGTGTGTTCATAGTCAAGATTCATAATCCTGTTCAGAGGGAGGATGTTTTTTCTTCTGTTTGCGTGGTGTCCAAGTAACTCGTCTGACAGGTTATTTTACATACAGAGTCCAAGATAAACATCAGAACATTTGGGGGAAAGCCCTCAATAACTTGCAATGTCCTGTAAACACATACGTAATTTGTTCTTATGTTCCATAAGCTAAAAAAAATGAAACAATTAAAATCTCTAAAAACTAGATATCTCTGCTCAAGATGAGTTATTGAATGACATAATTGAACGTTTAACAACAAATTGTGGATGAAACCACTATGAATATTCATGTTTGCTTAATATGCCCCGCCCCACACATGTGCCACACGCCACAGTTCCAGCTGACTTCTTGTTTCACAGCGTCTGCCGAAATTGAGGCTTATCACCATGAAAAGCTTTCATCAGTTTGCCGCCTGCAGCCGTTGATCTGGCCTATTGTCAGCTAAACAATAGCCAAACAAACAGTGGATAACACCAGCCTCAAGAATCAAACTGCAGCACCCGGACAAGAGAAGGGAGGCAGGGCAATCCTTCAGTTAATTTTAGGAGCCCCAACCAGAGGGAATGGACATGGGTCATTGAAACGGCACTGGAATACCCTCTAGAATAACCCCATCCCCCACAGTTCTGTTATCTAGTTCCATCATTATCTTTTTTTCTGAGTGTGGGACGTCTTTTTCTTTTGATACTTGCCAATATCCTGGTGGTTGATTTCTAAAAGTTTATAAATTCATTCTCATCAACCAGTCACACTGAACTGTCACACAAGTGTTTGCGTTCACCAGCTGTTTGCTATCAATTGTGGTGTGTACGGTTTTGCGCAAGCTTTTGATTGACAGCTCATGGAGGCTCATGATGTAAAAATCACAGCAACACCAAAGAACCCTTTCATTGGTTGCCCTTGCAAGTCTTGTTTACAAACAAGATAAAACAAATTAACCAGGGTTTTTGGCAAAAAAAATGCAAGAAAATCTGTTTCAATCTGTTCAATCCATTCTAGGCCTGTCTAGTTATTGTTTGGTATGGGTTTAGTCTGTAGAGACCGTAGAGACCTAAAGTATGTGTGAGATATCTATATTTGCTGTCTCAGAGGCAAGCATTGTTTCATGTCAAAAAAAGAAGATGGAGCCCACAGTACCCACCTATTAATCACCACGGGCCAATAGCAGTTCGAAAGTGTGATGGTGAACTGTCTCAATCCACAGAAATAAACTCTAAAGCAACCTTTGCTTCGGCCAGATTTAGTTCGAGATGTTCTCATACGCGTTAGTTACTTGATTATCTTGATCAGGATCTTAAGACTCAAGGGGGCAATGAGGACATTTGTTCTGTACTAGTACAATACAGAAAAGTCTTCTTGCAGAACTTGTTCTTTTGGGCTGGCAAAAGGCACAGACTGCAAAGATGCTTCTGAATAAAGCAAGTGAATCATTCATGAGAGTCATAAAAGCACTTTAAAAAGTCATCCACTGGAAATGCTCATAGGACAAAAAAGGGTCATTGTGAGCACTGATTGTGAGCAGGCAGACATCAAGACATCTGCTAGTGACCAATCACGGTCATTGTGACCATAATTTACAAGGCACTGATCCAGAATTCAGGATGGAATGCTTGCAGATAGACACACCAGCCAAGGACAGGAGGAAAGGGAGCAAGAGAAAGAGCTGGACGGAGGGCGGCAGAAATGCTTGGCTCAGTGGAAAGCCAGAGCCACTTTGGGAAGTAATGTGTAGAAAATGAGCTCATTGGCAGGATTTTAAGGGACATGATGACAGAAAACGGAATTTACAGACATAACACTCACCTGTACAAGCAGGAATAGCCTGACTACAGCTTCAAAGAGGATGTGACCTCTTCAGAAGGTGAACAAAAACACATGAAGTGAGCAATATCTGCCCAGACACTATTACACACAAATGGCAGAAGTCTTTTCCTGCTATGTCCTGAGAAATTGGCCAGGGTAAACCATGGCCTTTGCCTACACTTACAGACCAAAGGCCATTTACTCCCTATGCTCCCACCCTCAAGATTAGGGACTGCTTCATTTTTTCACTTTCCATTAAATCGTGTACACAGTTGAACATTCAAGCCTTTCAAACAAAAAACTATACTGACCCGCAGTGCTCCTCCATTGCTGAATCTTCAACACAACAGCAATAAAAATGTTTAACCTGATATTTAACAAAGCAGAGAACGTGAGTTTGCAGTTTGCATCGAATGTGATGCAATGAAAACCATTTTTTTTAAAAAGAAACGTCTTTGCTCTGTTAAGTTGTCCTTGCAGGCTGCACACAAAATAAACATACAACGCAACCAGTGTAGTCTGACTGTTGAGTAATGCCTCTTATGGGCTGGTTCTTTTTAGCGAATCAAAAACATAGGCCTACTGCATGACCATGAACATGTTCTTTTAATAAATAGTTAAAAAAATGTGTAATTTACTCCATTAGCAGTTTTTTTTGTTTTGTTTTGTTTTGTTTTTTACAGGCAAGCAAAATGGACATTACAATAAAAATATACCCAAATGACTCAGAATTGTATAAAATTGAACCAAGACCTTGTGATTCGAATTAGAAAATCTTAATCATCACCCAGTCCTGACTCTGACTGACAGGTGATCTGACCAATCATAGCGCCAAATCTGCCATTTTGTCTGACAAATAAACCAGATATGAGAGTAGATTAACGTTGGTGGACTTGAACTTGAAAAATGGTGTATTGAAATCTTTCCATGGTTGAAACAAGATACCTTCTGATGTTCATTCATGTTGATTTCATGCTATAACTGGCAAAGAGGAAGAGAAGATCGGTTCTGCCACTTTTTTACGTCATGTCACTTAGAAAGCCACAAAACAGTATTTATTGTTTGCTCCGCCATGTATTTTTCACTGTGTGAGAACATGATGTGTGGTGTGAGAGGGCCATGGCTTGTTGGACGTAGCAACAGTAACTAAGAGGGCTGGGTCTGATTGCAGTTCATGAATCACTTCTTGAAGATTTTAAGTCTGATCGCCGTCTTCACACTTCACTCGCTGCGGGTTTGGCCCAGGGATGAACTCGCGAGAGTGGAAGAGTTCTGGAGAACATCTGCACTGTGTCGATGCACCTTTACCTTACCAAGGTAAACTGCGCTGTCCTTTCAAACGACTTTGTCAGCATATTGAATTAACGTACCGAATTAAAATTATTTTTAACGAGCAATGTTTATCTTATAAAGATAATTATCTTATCTTATATTAACATTAAGTTAACTAATGTGAAATTTTGTTCAGGTGTTAGTTAATGTTGGGTAGTAGCCTATTGAGAGAATAAAATCATATATTAGCTAGGTTAAACTAGTTTTATGGCTAGCTGCCTTAGTTTAAGAATTAGTTTGTTATAGTTTTTAATGGAATTAATGGAAGTTTTACTGCATTTTCTGTATTTGTGTTTTAAAGGCAACTGCAATGAAGCATCAAGAAAGACATGAGCATGCCAACCACCCTGAGACTGATAATTCAGGTAAAAGAACAAATAAGTTTAAGACTTTGAGAGATTTGTGTATTCTATATGGGGTTTGCCTTTTAAAAAATGTGTCATGCCTCGTTCTTGTTTTTCAGGGAACACATTTCTGTCACTAACAAAGTGGATGGTGAGCAAAGGTGGTGGCCACGTTTTGAAGCAGCACCTGGGTTTTGCAGACGACTATGTATTTCTTTTCCCATTATTTTTCTGTTGCCTAAAGATTCTTTGTGAGGATCAATCCAGAGAATACAACATAATGCACTGCAAAATGTCCTAAGACAGGAGAAATGGTAAAGATGAACTGTTCCAGCATTGGAAGACTGTATTTTTAAGTGTTATACATGTTTTAAATAAAGAATTTGATATTTTGTAATTATTGTGTCTGTTTTAATTGAATGCCAGTAGTACATACAGTAAGATAAAAATCAAATGAAATCTATATTAAAATAAATAAATTACAGCAGTACTACTGTAAATAAAATACAGTTTGCTACTGTAAATCTTAATTACAGTTGCTTACTGGCAACAGTAAAGTAATATTTAAGCGAAATTCGAATATTGTTTTTATTTTTCAAATAATTATTGCAGATAGAATATTCGAATATTCTACTATTCGTGCACACCCCTAATATATATATATATATATATATATATATATATATATATATATATATATATATATATATATATATATATATATTAGTGATACACCGATCATGAATTTTTATGGCCATTTCCGATTTTTTTTCAAAGCAAATTGGCCAATTCCGATCACCTTTTTTTTTCTTTAAGCAAATTTATTTGTTGTTTATTTACTGTATAACAGGCAAACTTGCTTAAAACAAAAATATCTGTAGCCATTTGAAATTAGAGGCAACCACTGGATTTTAATCATGATCCAAACAAAGATGCTACACACACATAGCATGAGCAGTTGTTTTTTATATGAATTAGATTGTATAATTTCAAGATTTAGAGCAAAAACATAATGGTCTGACTTTATATGTGTGAAAAAATGCTACATAATACACCTGCGCAAAACAAAAACAGCAGACTGGCTGAATGAAAATGCAAATTCACTCTGACAGCAGGAGGCGCTTGCAGAACAGCAGCAATACACCGTTTCCTTGGTTACAGCTGTAAACAAAGCAGCTGCGCTGTGCTGCGCTTATGAACACAGAGGTAATAAAAAGAAAAATGCCATCTAAACTTTTCTAAAGAGTCAGTTCTCTTCAGAGATGCATTCATATGACCCCTCACCCCCAATTCAATATTTATATTTTTCTTTCATGCATCATAATAAGTTTGCTCTGCCTGCTACAGTCCAATGAACACACACAGAGCTGTGAATTTCTAACACCACATAAGATGTTCTTCCTTCTGATCCCACTTCTGGATGCCACAAAAATGCTTGGGTGCTGCTATCTGTTCTATGCAGCTGCAACACACTCTGCAGATGTGGCCTAATTCCTTGGCAGGCACTCAGGGCTGTTGACATGAGCATGAGAGGTGGCAGACCACAGCTGTCCTTCACTGCAGAGGTGACAGACACAACGCTGGGTAACTGTGGTGCCATGGTGGTGCAATCAGAAAAGAGACATAACTTAAAAGCTATGCAGTTAATGCTTGTGCATAATGATTCAGTAAAATCATCATATCAAAGTGATGATATACCTTCTACTTTCCTACACAATAAAAAACGCCAAAAATATAAACTTATTTGGTCACAAACGTAAGAACACTCCACCTTCTAAGAAATGATCAATGCTAACCATCAAAAACACATATTAACTGGAAACTAGTTACTTAGATATTATGATGATTGTGCAACCAATAACACTAAACATATTGGATGGATAGATGGACTGATAAATAAATGTAGCAACAAATTAATGCAAATAAATCAATGAAATAAATAAAATCATACAATTATTTGTACAATACACCTAGGACTAAATTATGTAAAAATACTAGGGCTGGGCGATATGGCCTAAAAAAAAAATCCCCGATTTTTTAACAAAAAATCCGATTTACGATTTAAACCGATTTTTTCCCCCCCTACTTAAAATCAATATTCAGATGACAAAGAAATTGTTCAAAACAAGTTTTAACTTTATTTTGTTTTGATTTTACCTTCTGGGATTTGATCTGGATTCCCCCTTCAGGTTAAATTGCAATCAGAAACAACAAGCCAAAAAGACAAGATGGCAGGTCCTGCCATTGTAAACCGTGAAAACGTTACATAAAATAAAATGTTACATAACATTCTTATCATACTGGATACAGTCTGTAAGACTGTCAAAGGTCTTTACTATTTATTTATTTATTTTTTTTCATGGGAGCTGCACTGATAGGGCAGAGTCAATCAGAGAGCCACTTTTACCGCAAAGTATCAAAAAGCTAAATCTAGTCACAAAAAGCATGTCTTTTTATCAATCTGTCATCCCTGATATGCAATGCAATGCAATGCAATACAAAAGGGGCTATCTTTCTTTATCATTTACCAGTCAAATTTGTAACTGAGACAAGATGATTAAAAAAAAAAAAAAAAAAAAAAAAAAAAAAAACCTTAATGCTGGAAAGATTATACTAGCCCATCATGCATCTAACCATCCATGTGCACACTCGGTGTTAAGAGCTGTTAAGATTAAAACTGCCTACTCCGCAGTGAGTCAGTGTCATAGACGTAGGACAGAGCAAGTGTAAATATATTTTCTAGTCTATATCTCCATCTTGTTGTAAATAGAGCAGACAATGTCTAACTGTGTCTACACCGTTAGATAACAAGAATAACAACGGCAGCTAATTTCATGAAAATCAAATACACTTCTTCAGTTTTTGAATTTTAGGTAGGCTATGTTTACTAAGGTTAGATTAATATATTAAATACATTTTAATTAGCCTAATACAATTAATAAAATTAAGAAGAATGTAAGAAATTCGTATTGAAAAATTGCCATTTATCTGCATGCATAATTTTAAACAATTATCCAAGAATTTCGGTACAAACAGTAAACATTAGGCCTGCTAGAGACATTTTATGTCGGAGCGGGATCTGAGCGGGAATTGGTTTATGGCGAAGGTGAGCGGAATATTAACGGGGCGCTTGTTTGGTGCGACTGAGTGGAGCGCACGTCCATACAGCGGGAAACGTAGCGGAGCTTCATACCATGGGCGGAGCGGGGGGTGGCTAATTGGGCTTAAGCCCCGAATGTTTTGTCAAAAGCCCCAAATCTTTTTTTAAAATAACTTTGTTTCATTTCCTCTCAATCTTTCAGACTGGGGCGACAAAAAAGCTCTATTACCGTGCGTGGTGGCGAACGGTAATGCATCGCGCATCACTCAGCTTGTATGCCAACTACCAATAAAAACTAACGAAGAAGAATATAAATCTTCTTCTTCGTCGTTGTCATCAGGGGCTGGCAGGCTTTTTAATTTCACCGGCTTCGTAGCGAGCTCACTGGCTAACCGGCTGAAATGAACATTATGGACATAACAACATTTTTTAAAAGGATCACTAACAGTAAACCTTACCGGCCGGAGAGAGATTCAGAAGCAGCGTCAGAGGAACCGTGGACAAGTGTTACAAATGTAACCCCCTCCCCCCACCCCCCAAAAAAAACCTAAACACACAGCTTGTATCAAATGCTTAAAGCCCATGTTGCAGGTTAACCACCACTGTCGATTAATGGGTACATAAATCACTCAAGATATTTATATCAATTTTAAAATGTCTCAAAAATGGCCTCAAAGACCATTTTTTTACGTTTTTGGTATTAACGTTTTTTTTTTTACGCAATTCGGTGATGACGTCACATTGGGGAGAAGTGGAGGAAAGGTAGCCTCAGCCTAGTATGATGCGCGTTCCAGACAACCCATAACCCGTGTTTTTCCAACCTTAAACCCGTGAAAGTGCACTGGAACGGCAGTCGTACTAGATCAATCCCACCCGTGAACTCGTACTAGATCAATGTACTCCGAGTTCCGACGTCACACAGGATGCGAAACAACAATGACAGCCCCTATGGATAATACTGCCTACGGACGTAGTGTTTATGCAAGTGGTACACGTTGAAAAAACTACGATTTTTGGACATTGTAACGTTGCGATAAAAACTGGGATGAGGAAGAGGTGGCAAGAGCCAATATGTATGATGGCCCGCAGCCCTATAACTTTGAACCAGCCAGACGTGAGAGAGCAAATGAGGAATTGCCAAGAACTGATGGCCGTCAAAGCCAATTAAATGCATGGTCCGAGGAGAATGAGTGGAAAGTTGGTGAAGTGTCCTGGTGAGTTGCTATCATTTAGCAATGCAGCAATGAGCACTGGAGCTAGTCTACGAGCAGCAGTGCACAATAACGACACACATATATATATATATATTTTTTACTGTCATTGGATAGCACCGAGTGAAAAATAAACGTTTTCTTTATATCTAGTGGCAGTGATCATGACGTTAGTTCAGATAAGTACCAGTAACCTAGGGCTGGACAATATATCGAACGATATGACCATGTGCATCTCGTCAGTAAAGCCGGTTCCATGATTAGCGGCAAATCCCCATCACCTGCTTTCAAATGGAGCTGCATTTAATACACAGAGCCGTAGTTTATTGACAAGCTACGCTATATCGAGTTCATTATCAAAGGCGATTCATCTTCAATAATGAACTCGATATAGCGTAGCTTCTCAGTGAACTACGGCTCTGTGTATTAAATGCAGCTCCATTTGAAAGCAGGTGATGGGGATTTACCGCTAATCATGGAACCGGCTTTACTGACGAGATGCACATGGTCATATCGTTCGATATATTGTCCAGCCCTACAGTAACCTTTGTCATAGTGTCGTACTGGTAAACTTTGTCTTTGTCATCTAGAAATAGAAAGCATCATACTAGCTATATGGGCGTTTCTAAGCGTTTATCTCTTCCTCCGGTGAAAATGTTGTTGCAAACGTAGCCGCGTGTCTGTCGCTATGTTTGGCTGGTGCTTGTGTGGAAACTGCGTTGGAAAGCTGGTGCTGTAGGGAAGTGAGTGCGTTTGGTCGCTGTTGGTCGATATCTATCCATCGATCTATCTGTCTGTCTATCTATCTATATCTATGTATTTATCTATAATCTGCACTATCTGAATACTCTCGTCTACTACTCGTCTCTCTAGTCGCTCTCAAGGCGGGCTTTGGTAAATTCTCTCCCCAATGTGACGTAATGCAATGCATTGTGGGGGAAAGGAGAATCGTTGCAAACCGCTGTAAGATAGTACCTACTTTTTCGTATTTAATTCCATTTTGTGATACCCAACAACATAAAATACAATGGATAACAGTTTAAATGTTCATTACCAACAAGCAAATTGCACAAATTCGTTGAAAAATTAACCCTGCAACACGGCCCATTCTGAACTACGGGAGCCCTGAGTGGAGCGCCGGCGGATGTTAAAAAGAAAACCGATTTTCATTCAAACAAATCGATGTAAACTACACATTCGAGTTAATCGATAAAATCGATTTATCGCCCAGCCCTAAAAAATACTGAAATGCATTTTCTGCATGAAATGATTATTAATTTAGGCATTATATTATATTTGCTGAAAATTACATATGGTAGGCTGATATGATATTTTTTTTTATTTATCGGCATCGACAGATAGAAGTTGCTTGGTATCCAAATTATTAAGTTTATTTTCCAGGTTTATATTTTATAAAATATAAATTCCCCGCATAGATTCATTTTAAAATTAATTCTAATTCAGCAAAGAGCATGTTCAATGAACAGTTAAGCTGCTGGAACGCTACAACAAATGTACTTCTAGGATGAAGATGTGAATAGCTGTCTTGCTCTCTCTCTCTCTTCACCTCTACATCTATTTTCCAAAATCTTGGGCAGCCAAATCTCAGCTGGCACACCCACGCGGGCTTCCCCCACCTCCAGTTTCACATTCCCAGGCAAAATCTCACCGCACTGTCCCTCTCTTCCTCTATTTTCCATTTCATGCAGAAGATAACAGGACAGAGAACAAGCAAACACCCATGGAAAAGACATAACAAAAAATAAATAAATACAAGATTTTGCCACTACAACCCCTCACAACACCCACACACGCAGACAGGCAGATGGAGGCAAAAACTCACTCAAATCCCAGGGCTGAGTGAAGTAGTGGGCAGAACAGCAGCTCCTATGCAAAACAGCAACTGAAAAACGCTCTGTCTGTGAGGGACATTTTCTTACTACAGGTCAAGTCTTGCAGTTTAACACAAATTAAACGGACAATATCCTTCTATGGCAATTTAATGTTAATGCTATTCCATTTTCTTTCCTTACATCAATATTTAAGTTCTACTTTTTCTGATATTCCATTAGGATCAATAGTACAGATTATTATTTTAGTTTATTGTCTTATTTCCAACCTTCGAATCACCGTAGCGCCATTTTGGAGAATATCCGCTGAACACAAACTGCGTACGCTATTCTGTGTCAGCCGTGACACAAGGTATTCTCGTGGCTTCATAACGTTATGTTTGAACCACTGATGGCAGATGGACTATTCTAACGATGTTTTCATACTTTTCTGGACCTTGATGGTATAATTTACTAAGCAGTCAATGGGACAGTCACAAGCCTCCCCGTTTTCATCCAAAATATCTTAAATTGTGCTCCGAAGACGAACAAAGCTTTTACGGGCTTAGAACAACATGGGGTTAAGTGAATAATGACAAAATTTTCATTATCCCTTTAATATGTAATGTATGGATACATTAATTTCTTGCTACTTAACTTTTATCAGTTGTGTATCTGAATGTCCTGGGTTCATTGGTAAACCTCTTTACTGGCATAGTTCATTCTATCATTTATTAATGTGGGACAAGTTTTTGAATGATGAATGCAAGTTTAACATGGGTGGTCATTTGTTATTGTGCACATGGCTTGTGATGTAAATACAATTACAATATCTGATTGTTTTGCAGCACACTTTTAGTAATATAGACTAAAAAGTGGAAAATCTGTTTTACATGAGACATCCCATTTGTCTTCCCCTCATTCTTCTCTGGGACACCATCTGGACCTCTGACCGACATCACAATCTTATGAAGCGGTGTATAAGTGCTGTTTTGAGGTCAGGTGGGGAATCAGTCTGCCTGATTCATCTAGTACGGGAACTAAACTCTGTGATCAACATGATCACATTCATCTGTTCTCACACAGCTGTCTAACCACATCTAATAACAGCTACTGAAGCTCTCACAGACGCACAACACAATACAATGTAAAATTCTAGCTAATGATCATGACAATAGTCTACATAGAAGGCTGCAAAACTCCCTCCCGCTGTTTAGCATCTGGTTTCCTCCGAGCATGTGGCACAGCTCTAATTTATCCTCTCTCTCAGACACAAACACACACACTGACCTTAATACCAGCTTGGATCACATCAGGGTCTATGAAAGTATTAACACTGAGATAGTAGAATGTAATCTGCTTCCAAACACTCAGTAGTCGACAAAGCTGTCAGGTTGCCTGCTCTATCTTCACACAAATCTCTCAGTGCCTCTCACACACAAGCAGGTGTGTATTCAGACACAGCATGTGTTTAATGGGATCGTGCTGTGGTGTCTGAGGGTAATGAACCTAAGAATGGGATGCAATGAAGACCCTGCTGAGCTATATACTAGACATTTAACCTAAACAACAGAGAAAGAAACGCTGCTGTACATACTGGTGCATGCAAAAACAGCAAGATCGGTGTAAACTGATTCACAAGCAAAAGACACATGAACTCACAAGTTAAAGGCTGGACTCAATCTGACAAATCCTTCACTAAATGAATTCACAGAATCAGTCAAATCACTTAACTGACATCCTTACTGAAACCTTTAGAATCAGAACCAGTGCTGATGCCGCTCTCTCTCTCATGTTGCAGTCTTTGATTTTGAAATTAGCAGATGATGAATAAAATGCAGTGCATATACGTTTCTTTCATTGACATTAAATTTGTAAATACCGTGAGAATTGAAGATCAGATTTATATCCGTTTTGCAGACACATTTATGTGTCCAAGTGTACATTTTAACAAATCAGACAGCTATCCGATCAGTAAAAACACATTAAGTGACCTGGTGTAAATGTAGCCAAAGAACATGCTCATGATAAACAGAATAAATAAAACAGAACATTGCTTGTATTTAAAAAACAATGAAAAAAATGGTATTTAAAATTACCCAATAAACTGTCATAAGAATAATTCTTTTATAGTAGTTTAAATGTTCCATTAAAGTTATCCCTCTCATAGCGCAAAGTCACATGACTTTTTCAATGTGCATGGTGGAATTTATTCAGTAAATGTGTTCCATCATAGTTTATGCACATTTTTTCTTATCGGATGAAAAATTTATTCTAATCAATTGTGCACATAAGTTTTTTTATGCATATTTTTAGAATTTATGCTCATCTTGGCATTTCCATTTAGCGTTTTTTTTAATGCAATAATCCAAAATATGCATAAATATAGGTGGATGGAAATATAGCTAATGTTTACTTCTCTATTTGTGCTTCAAAAAAAACAAAATCTTCTGCAATATAAAATGTACAGTAGTCGATGAGATAGGAATATTGTGTGTAAGAATAGTGTATGCATTGCTGCAGCTTTCTATTTTTGTGTTCTCGTCATCCCTCATCAAAGAAAATAGCATATAGTTAGTGAGGTCTTGTAAGCACGCGTGCGTGTGTTTGTGTAGTGCTCATGCTCCACTGGTCAGGTCAGTATTATTGCCTAAAGCTATAACAGTCTTTCTCCCTCTGTCACAAACACAATACACACACTACAACCATATGAATGTGCATCACTGAAACACAAGCAGAATCGACACACTCATTCTGTAAACCTTGCTCCAACTTTCCGTGATTCCCATCAAATCTGGAGAAGTCAGACTGCAAAGGTAAGACACATTAAACTACTCATTAAACTTTAAAATAGAAGATTTCAATGGATTCCGTACATAAAGACGTCTGTTTCAGTTACTACATGGTGCATAAAGGCAGAAATTGACCTATAAAACACTGCAGGATGAGTGCATCTGAGTTTCATACACGGTCCACTCCACCCCCCCATCCCTGTTCACTCGGTTAAGGCTTGTTATTTTTACACAGCACTACTTCTGCAGTGGTACGAAGCCAGGAGTAGCCACAAAGGACTACTGCAAAGATGTACACACACTTAGTCTACGATCACAACTACTAGCAGTGAGCCCAGGAAGACCCTCTTTTCTCAATAAAAACACTCCAATAAAAAGATCATTGTGCAATGTTTTGGGTTTTGCTCAAACAGGTGATGCAGGTTTGAGTCTGGCCTGCAGTAAGTCCCAATTTTCTTCCTACTACTCCCAGTTGTTCTCTGTTTCTCTATCCAATAAAACCAGCATATCAACATCCAACTTCCAAGAACACTGACCCTCACACACAAAATAACTCTTTTAGCTCAATCGTTTCCTTAACTCTCTTCTCTCACACCACATGGGAAACAAAAGCCACATTAAGTTTGTCCCTGCTGTGTCTTTGTTCTGGAGTGGATGTTCTACAGCAGGCTTCAGTGATGACAGCTGCATGGATACAGTACAACTCAACAATCCATCTCTGGCTGCAATCCACAGTGAGATTTCTTTTACATTATGTCTCTTTTCTTCAGCTCATGTCCCATTTAAAAAAAAAGATCCAGAACCAAATGATTTTCATGACTTTCGGTTCTGTTAACAGTTCTTAGTTGTGCATTATTCCACTGATGTGGACAGAACAACCTACTAAAATATTTTAACAGTTTCCTGGCCTACAATTCAACAGCACAACATAACACTGTAAAAAAAAAATAATAATAATAATAATATATATATATATATATATATATATATATATATATATATATATATATATATATATTGCCAAAAATTAAAATAAAATAAATACATCTTAACATAACATAACATCACCTAAAAAAAAAACTTAAATCAACAGAAATAAAACATAAAACACTAAACTAAAAAACACAATAAAATACTGTATTATATTAACTGATGTAATGTTAATAAACCAACATAATGAAGTACTAATATCTGTTTTGAACCATTGTAATGCACTGATAACCAACAAAAACGGGTGGTGATGAGAAAGTCACATGATGAACCAAAGCTCATCACAAACAGCTTTTCTACGAGCTGAATAGGGCAATACTTATATATAGAAGGTGCACAGTGTCATTCACACAAACACTAAACCCCATCATGGTGACACACATGATGCTGAAATAAGAAAAAAAAACATCATATATGAAGTGTCATGCAGAGAATTCTGGGAGTGTCAATTTACGGTTTGTCACTGTGAATTATACAATGACTATTTATTTTTTACTTCCAAAAACCTTATTTTTAACAGTATTTTGCTGTAAAATTACATTACATTTAATTACATTTACAGAATATAGTATGGAAACTTACTGTTAACTAGATAACAGGTTTTTACTGTAGCATTTTTACAGTCTTTTACTGTTAAAATCACAATCATTTTTTACAGTGTACAGTGCAACCAGTGTAGGCCAATTCTCGAATGAATGACTCCCCATTCACACCAAGACCAATGTTTGGTGCGATCAACATTTTCATTGATCTGTTCAGACCAATACAAACATAACATCAGTCAATACAACAACAAAAAAATTTACGGAGAGGTTTTCTAATCTATTTTCCATTGGACTGCAAAAAAGTTCACACTAGAGGTCGAATGATTGATCGGTTGTGCCGATTAATCGGCAGAGATAACTGACTGCTGGAACTTTTGGCTATAGCCAAAAATCCATGCCGATTGTTTTTCCGGGTTGTGTCCTTTGCTGGAGAAGGTCTGCTGTCATTATACAGTACAAGAGCGACCTCTAGAATCAAATCGCGTGCTGTTTGTTTTGACACGTGAAGTTGCGCTCTGCACAGAGTAGGAAACTTCAGATGGGAATTTAAAACAGACAACAAAATGGTGTGTATACAGTATGCTATATAGTACATGTTTTTAATATGTTTATAAAGTAATTAATTTGTTGACTAGATGCTGCATTAGTAGAAAAAGAACAGCAGTATGTTTGCAGTCAAGGCTGAGAGGGCGCGAACATTAGTAGCACATCAAGCGGTTAAAACGGCGTGAACAAACACTCAAGTCTGAACCCAAATGTATAATGTCACGATCGTTGCCATCTATTTGCATTAGTTTATGTCCAGCTGGTCACATTAATGTAATTGTTAGCCAGTGAAGTTGCAGATTTAAAGCTGTGATGTGAGAAATCACACTGATTTGTTCATGTAGCTCACAGAAATCCTGCCACGCCACAAAGCGCCATTCACACAGTTTTCCATTATGCTACATTATATTTGTCCCAAATCATTGTTAATGTACAGAATGACTTTAGGCTGGAAGATTGAGTATTATGTATTTTTCAACGAAACGTTTGTTTTTCTGTGGCTCTAATAAAGTCTGTATGATTCATAAAGAAAGCTATAATATAGATTGTGCTTTGTCTTTGTTTTTTTTTTTTGTTTTTTTTTTTAAACAGAACTTCAAACTCATCTGTGCCTCTCTATTAATTTCTGAAGTGAACTTATGCCTGAAGTGACAGTATACATTCAATATACACATTGTATGTAATTTCTTGAATATGATACTTAAATATGACTGTTTGGATTTATATTAAATGGTATTAATTTACAATAAGATTCCATAAGTAAAATTAACTAAAGTTAATAAAGCTGTATAAGTACTGTTAATTTTTAAGAGTGTTAATTTTAAAAAATATATTTTTTTATTTTAAATTTGCATTTATTAACATAATTCAACTATGAACTAACATTAATGATCAATGTATAATTAATATTTAATGAATATTTTTATTCCATATTAAAACAGTGTTTCCCATACATTGATTTATTTGTGGCAGCCCGCAACAATATCAACAATGACTGCCACAAATAGATTTTTCAAAATGCCTTGACTTCGTTAAATAAACATGAGCTCTGCATGTTTCAAATTCAAAACGCAAGCGCTGCTTTGATTACAGCAGTTACCAGGGAAACCGCTATTTCTGCCGCTCCTAAGCGCCTCCTGCTGGCAGAGAATGAATGTGCATTTTCAATAAGCTCATTTTACTGTTTTATATATACTAGGGGTTGGGGCGATAGACAATGTCATCGTGATTCCCCCTCATTTTACTTTCACTTTCGAGATTCGCGATCACAAAGACTCTATACTATGGAGAGGCAGTACTTACTACCACATATTTGAAAAGATTAGATGTTTGTCATTGGTGCTCAGGTTCTGCAAATCTATCGCCATTGTCCTATCAGACATTTCTCCTTACTCTGTGTATGTGGTAAGTGAACTTTCATGTACTGTAATGCAACAGGCAACTGCTAGCAAGCAGCTAACCTTTTAGTGGCTCCGTAGAACGCGTTATTTGTTTCACGCTTCGGGCACACCCCTAACCACCTAACACTTCTTTTCACAGAGAAAAGAAAGATCTCAAACTCTCTGCTCTCTAAAAGTGCTGCGAATGGTGGACGCCAAGTGACGTCATTCAACCGCAATCTCATTGGTGAATTCACAAATTGAGTTATTATGCTATTGGTCACATTTATAACTTTGATGTTTTATATTTTTACATATTTTCACATTATTAATTCATTTGTTCACAGTCATATTTACATTTTTAGTGTTTTAATGCATATAATCTGTTAATTTATGTTATTTCTGTGTCTGCTTCTATCTACTAGGAACCTGGGTTACATATGGTTCAGTACTTTGTGTGTGTGTGTAATAAAGTTCATTCATATACAGTATCCATTTTAAAAACTAATGGTTGTTTAATCTGTTATTGGCCACTGTGGTCTAACCTAGCTATCGGTATTAGTAAAATCTGCAACCTCACACTTTGCTGCATGCCCAAACAAAAATCTGTTTGAAAATATGTAAATACTGTTTGACTTTCCTTCCTCTGCTAAGTGGGAGACAGAAACTAAAAGTTACCCTTGTGTAACGCTGTATTTCAGCTTCTCCATATGCATCAGAGTTTTAATTTTGCATTGTCATTCAGCTTGTCTGCAGTCTTGAATTTTTTGCATTGATTCAAGCAGACAAAATTGCATGTAAAAATCAGACCAGATTTTTGTGCCAAACATTTGTGTTGGTGTGAACAGGAAACAAAAACATACAGCATAACCAGTGCAGTCTGATTCCAGAATGAATTCTTAATGCTAACTTAAAGGGATACTCCATCCCAAAATGAAAATTTTGTCATTATTCACTTACCCTCATGTCGTTCCAAACCCATAAAAGCTTCGCGCCACAGGGATACGTTTTTTACGTGTATTTACAATTTTGGTTGAAAGAAAACAGCGCATCAGCACAGCGTGGCTGACAAAGAAGACCGTACGCCACCTGCGTACAGCTTAGATTTGCCAAAATGGCACTACGCTGATTTGGAGAGTCATTATTTTTGTTTTCTTCATGTACAAAAAGTATCGTCGTCGCTTCATAATGTTACGGTTGAATCACTGATGGCAGATGGACTATTCTGATGACGCTTTTCATACTTTCCTGGACCTTGACAGTGTTACTTACTTGTAGGGCTGGGCGATATATCGCATGCGATTGTCACGCGCATTTTGTCAGTAAAGCCGGTTCCCTGATTACCGCTAAATCGCCATCACCTGCTTTCAAATGGAGCGGCATTTAATAGACAGAGCCGTAGATCACTGACAAGCTACGAAATATCGCGTTCGTTATCGCAGATGAATCACCTTCGATAATGAACGCGATATAGCGTAGCTTTTCAGTGAACTACGGCTCTGTCTATTAAATGCCGCTCCATTTGAAAGCAGGTGATGGAGATTTAGCGGTAATCAGGGAACCGGCTTTACTGACGAAATGCGCGTGACAATCGCATGCGATATATCGCCCAGCCCTACTTACTTGCCAGTCTACGGGACAGTCACAAGCCTCCCGGTTTTCATCCAAAATATCTTAAATTGTGCTCCGAAGACGAACAAAGCTTTTACGGGTTTGGAATGACATGGGGCAAAGTGATTAATGACAAAATTTTCATTTTGCAGTGGAGTAACCCTTTAATGCATATTAAATTTCTGATTTTTCATATAAGCTCTGTTGAAATCTGCAATAAATGCTAAGGGCATTAAATGCAATAAAAATATATGCATTTGTTTTCTTTTTTTTAAGATTTATCCCTCTGAAAAAAAATATTAAAAGAATCATTAAGGGAATTGTTAAGGAATCAGAATTGTTAAATTCTTCCTTGTGTGTCAAGTGTATATTAGAGATTGAATAAAGTAGAGAAAAGGGTGGCATTAAGATACATATTTCTATGTAAACATGCACTAGATTGATGATTGATGTCTTTGACTGTTGAGGTCATGTCTTGAAATTTTTGCAGAATCTCACATGAGCACTGTGTTTTTATAAAGCAGTGCTTTCAAGTTCTAAAATAAAAAAGTGCAACTTTTGAAAAACAAGAACTCATTCTGTGTGAATGGTCCCTTAAACGCTTCTTTAAAGCAAAACAAATCCAGACCAGTGTCTGACTCGGTCACTGAAAATGACTGTCTGCAAAAAAACCATCTGACTTCTGTCTGTAGTGCATACGAAAGTCTGCTTCTACTCCACTCTCAGACACTCGTCCCATGAGAAACTCCAGCCATGCTCTTATCACATCCAGCATGTCACAGTTCCACATGCAACCAGCATTACTTCTGCATGGCTGTAGATGAAGGTCACACACACAACCCCACCCACCCACTCATACCTGACACCAATAGATGGCTCGTGTTAAGGGAGGGGGAAGATGGTCACAGTTCAGACCCTCCAGCTATTCCATAATATACAAAATTCACCCTACCAACAGCAAACACCTGAGCTGAACACTGAAATGGACACCTTGTGATCACTCTGTTCCAGAGGAAGCTGAGAGTTAGCTCTATTTCAACACTTCCCAATGACTCAGTGTAAAAAACACTGGCCATTACTTCCTCTAGCCACTTCATCCTGGGAGCATCAATGATATGGGGTTTTACAACTTCTGCTTTTCATTAGCATTACATTTTGTTGAAACTTAAGACATCAAGAGTGGCAAAAATTATAGATCTTTCTTAAGGTGCGGCCACATTTACTGTTGCTCTTTGAAATTTCATGGGCAAAATCCAGTCATTCCAATAGGAATCTTTGAGATTAGGAGATTTACATGAAGGTGACAACTGACAAACTTTCCCCACACAGATTTCTCTCATGTTCAAGTTGAGCTGAACAACAGGAAGCGGCTTGGTTTGATACCGATTACTCTGTGTGTGAGCAGTGCTTCATGCATCTCTACACTGAGCATGTTTACATGCACACCAGTAAGCTGATAAAACTCACAAATATCAGCTTATTAAAATAACCAGGTTTCCCTGTTTACATGTTAAACTTACATCTCATGCAGTAATAAATAACTCCAATCCACATTTACTGTATTTGCATGGAAAAGAACAAAATACATGTTGGGGTGAGCCAATGATTTTTTAGGTTGAATTATCGCTTTATAGACACATTAACATTCTTCTCTAATTTGTGGACACCATCAATAGTAATGTTAATGTAAACTGCGCTTCTACAATGAATACTGAAATTAAATGCAAAAATTGCTAATGCTGGGCTGAAAATCAGAAACTGAAAAAAAAAAGTGATGATACTTGTTCTTCTTTCAAGTGGCATTACAAATGCAACATCTAACAACTCTTAAAATATTTGGAGGTACACCAAATACTTTTAAATTAATGGATAATATTTTAATATTATTAAATACTAGTGGCCAAAATTTCAGTCCATCTATAAATTTTAAAGAAGCAAAAGGGAAAAAGATAAAGAGTGTACAGTAGGGAGTCGCTGCTACTGTAAAAAGACAAATTAGGCACAGAATCATTATTTCAGGTTCCATCTTTATGCACTCACAGATGTGTACAGATGTACGTTGCCTGGGGTGCGGAGTACAGATAAAACGTCCAAAACAAATAAAGACAGTTATGCATTTCTTATTTTTCATATCGTCTCTGAACTACAGTCAAAAATAAAATAAAAAACTGCAGCATTGACTATGACATCTTGCCTTTCAAGTCACAAGCATCCATTGGGTGAATAACCTCCCAAATTAAAATCTAGAGTTCTGCAAAAAGAGGTCTGAAAATTGCAATAAAAATCTAAACTGCCCATTTAATTCATTAATACTAGGGATGTAACGATGCACCCCGAGTCGGCTGAAAATCGTTAAAAATATTTTACGATTCAAGTCGGTTGAGATGTTAAATGAATCACGATACAGTACGGGGTGGGGATTCATATGAATGTATCTGAATGTATCTCTGAGAGGAAATGTCTCCAGGTAAGCTTTCATGGTATTTTCTTTTCACCTCGTCTCTGTATAATCAAAATACCTTTAAGACAAATCATGTCACTTGGCAGCCATCTTTGAAATGCCTCCCAGGCATGTAAGTGTAGCTCCTATCTCTTTGAATGGGGGAACATCAAATTATCCAAAACTGTTTGCCAAGCGTAAGATTAAAATTCATATTTGAAATCACGAATGAAATCTGACAACAACTGTCTCACAAATGCCGTTTCTTTTGCTCAAATAGTGTTTCAAAAAGCTTACTTATCAGGCTAGATCCGCCAGTGCACATGCGCAGTCCTAAGCACACATATAAGAATGTAGGGCTGCAACTAACGATTATTTTGATAATCGATTAATCGGTCGATTATTTTTACGATTAATCGATGAATCGGTTTATGTACTTATATTTTAGTTTTGCCCATTTTTTCCCCAAGTAAATTATTAACAAAGGGTCTTTATCATTCAACATAGAGACATAGAGATTTTAACCATTTTGCATTGTCATATCCTCATCAAAAACATACCTGGAGTTGTGTTTTATTATGTTAGTTATCCTTTGTCGAACTCTTCTGCAATCAAAACACTGACCCATACATAATCTAGCAAATTTCACAAGGAGGTTTCAAATAATGTTTTCACCCCAGGCAATCCTTAGGGCTCCTAAAGTAGTTTAACATCCCGAACAAAGCTTATTAAGGAATCTTTCAGAACATATTATCACGAAGAATACGAATAAAACAGAATTAAAATTGCAGTAAATTGCATTTTATTATTTTTTTCCTGTAAACACACAGCTTATACCTGGGAAACAGCTTTATAGCTTATGCTGTGAAATTGTAAAAAATCCTTCGAATAAAGTCCCAATGGCATCAAACCTGAATGGAACTCACATTTTAAAGTAAAATTTAAAGTAAAATCCATCAGAAGGTTGTCCAGAAAAAAAACTGAACACACAAAAAAACCTGCTGTGTGAAAAAGAGCAGTGAATACTTAGAAAAAAAGTGCATTTCAAATACATTTAAACATTAACCTCTCTCATTCAGTCATAATTAGGCTGCAAGACTGAATTATGAACTGGTAAACGACAAAGCTTTAAATGTTAATTGTTAAAAAGCAATGTTATCAGCTTTTACGACTAAACATTTGCAAACAACATTGTACTGCAGAATCTACACAAATAAAAGTCTTTGCACACTGTAATTTTCATCGGATTTAAATATGTAGTGGTCCTTATAACAGTGCAAAATTCAAAAATGTAATAAAGCGATAAAATGTTAACAAAACCGCTTATGCCTGAACTGACAGGAATTCGACTACCTGTGGGAAATAAGGCAGAACACTATTCACTCATTACTTGAGAAAAAACTTTGCATTGCAGTGCAAAAAGGTCAACATGTCCAAATGTTCAGTGCTTAACAGTTAGGCTTGCTCTCTTTTTGCTCCCACACTTTGGATGACTTCGTCCGATTAGTTTTATCTTCCGCCACGCTCTTTTTTCTTACTCGAGCTTACTCCACTGCCGCCTGCCTCACCCATCACGCTGAATGCTGCAGAGAGACGCTGTGCGGGAAGCACGTGACATAAAACGAGGCCAGCTATTGGCTATTCGCTGCTTCTCCTGCTGTACTGGCTGACTAAAACCTCCAGTGGCTCATTACTGCCACACTTTGGTCACCGCAGATTTAAAATATGCACGAAATGAGCCGCTTACATCAAATAAAAATTATTTAGCAACGAATCGATTACTAAATTAGTTGACAACTATTTTAATAATCGATTTTAATCGATTAAATCGATTAGTTGTTTCAGCTCTATAAGAATGCTGACTGTTTCTATAGCAACCGGAACTTCCAACGTTAGCTGCAGTGACACGCTGACTTCACTGATTAGAGATTGGCTCTTTTACTCAGAAGGCAGGGCTTCATTCTATAGAGCAGCCAAATTGAGCGCTGCATTTTTCCCCATTCAAAACTATACAAGTGACACATCTTGGGTATTCTATAGTCTTTGGTATAATGCATATTAAACAACTGCTTTGTTTACAGTGGTAACCAAGGAAATGCTATATTTCTGCGGTTCCATAAAAGCCACCTGCTGTCAAAGAGAGAATTTGTGTTCTCATTCAGCCCGCCTGCAGTTTTTGTTTTGTAAAGTAGTTTTACAAAGCTAAAGTCAGACCATTCTGTTTTCAATTCAAATTTTTTAATTATTCAATCTAATTTCAATCAAAAACTGCTCATGCTGCATGTATACAGCATCTTTTTGTTTGGATAGTGATAAAAATGCAGTGGATGCTCTAAATTTAAATGGGAAAGAGCAAAGGCAAAGCCTTGTTTATATGAAGAAAATTATAAATTTTTTGTATTATTTATCTATTTGATTTAGGATTTGTTTTAAAATTTCAATGTAATTTTGTTATTTGTCACATTTCAACTTTACAAAGAAATTTGCAGCATTTTGTCTAAGAAATAATAAAAGGACATAATTTCATTTATAATTAAAAAATTGTAAAATCCGTATCGTGAATCGTATCGCATCTTGAGTTGAGTGAATTGTTAAATCTCTAATTAATACACATTTCTGCTCTTATTATGAATGATTCATAGCTGGACATTCAAGCTATAGGACAGCAAGCGCCCTCTGAGGACATCAGTTGCCTATAAACAAATCCACATGTAGGACCCACCTGGGATCTGGGAATACACCCTGCAGGATTGCATAACTCTGACTCTGCAGTGCCATCTTACATCCTGCTCGCACAGAGCCAAATGAATGAAAGTCATACCCTGTCCGACTGCTAACTAACACAGCAATGCTAAGTGAACTGAGGCGAACTAATGACTCCAAGGTTGCATGGTGAGGAAACGTCAGAGCTACATACACCGGCTGAGTCATGAAACAAGCAATTAGCTAAAAATAAACCTGCAAGAGGAAGGTGTGTCCTAATGCATAACATAGTTTTGCTTTGAAACAAAAATAAAAAAACATTCAAGAAATGCAATCATAATTTGAATTTGATTTGTTTATTCTCATTAGTGTTAGTGTTACACAAATTACTAATGATCGGCTAAAATCCTTAAAAATCAACCATATTGTAGAATAAACTTTTTGCAATGAACATACATCATGGTAAGCCCTTAAAAATACACCAGAATGAAAATTAATTTGTAAAATTTGTAAATCTGTAATTTAGTTCCTGTATGTGATTCCAGTATGAAATTCTATATTATGTGGAAAACAAAAGATTATTTAAAAAAAAAAAATTTTTTAAAGAATAATCTGTCCACTCTTTTTATTATAATGAAAGTGAATAGGGTTTGGTGCATCATGCTCAGGACGCTGAGAAAGTACTGTTATTCATTATTATTGCCTCCTTTTTTTTACATTTTGTATAAGACTATTTAAATAATCAGCCCTGAACCACCTGTTTTAGATTAATTTCAGCCAATAACAATAGATTGGATAGAACGGTGCATCACTAAACAGTTCCAGGAAAAGACGCTCATTTAGAAGAAAACATGACACTGCTCTAATGTAAGAGGATCATTATCTAATTGGCACGAATGTATTTCTTCAGACGAGTCAAGAATGTCTCTGGAATCTGAGGAATGTGGAAAAGGCTAATCAGCTAAGGTGTTGTCTCACCCCACAGACACAAAAGGTTATACTACATGCCATGTTACAAGCACTAGTGCTGACCTGGTCATTAACACTGTCCTGAAATAAGCCCTCTGCTGAGCTACGTCACTGACACAAACTTTAAAAAAGTACTTCCAATCTAATCAAGGCTGCATCACTATTGTATTACAAAATTCAGAATTTAACACTTTACAAACAGAAAGGTATTGTTAATATCCTGTCTAAGATTTATCACTCACTAATCTATGCAGGAACAGACAGTATAACCCAAAGCAGGGGTTTTCAAACAGGAGTTTAGCTAGTATTTTTGGGGTTGCCAAATTAACAGTGTTAAGATTGTATTATTTTATTTATATTTCTTAATAATTATACCAAAATGTGACATTCCAGTTTCATTACGCTATCTAAACACTCCTTAAAAATCACAAGTATACAGCACAATTATTTTATTTTAGATGGAATTATTTTAACAATAAGCAAAAAAAAAGTCTTTTATTATCTTAAAGGTTTATACTAATCAGTCGACTTAGTTCCAAGTAAATATTCTACAGATGATATAATGTACAATAGTATGCATACAGTGACAATATAAAAGCCAGTTATTTAATTCTCTATAATATGACTGTATAAATTTGTCTTTCAAGACTGAATTGCATTGCTGTGATTATAATTTAGTATGGGTGATCCTTGCAAGGGGATCTTCATGCTAAGAGATCAAAAGAACGGAAAACCCTGTCCAAAAGGCATATTTTGCAGACAGAGGCAACACGCCTTTCTTGAGGGTCTGCTGACCTCAGTCTCTAGATGTGTATGGTAATCCATTCAAATCTCTATGAAACTCTACACAGTATCTACAACAGCTCTACATTACCATATTAATGACAGGAGAGGGCGGTGGCCTTCACAGATGACCTGCTGCCACCAGTAACACTGACAGTGAGATAATAGATGCAAAACAACAAGGAAAAAGGTGTTTGTGTGAATAGTGCAATCCACTTATATTAACTCTAAACTTCATGAAGAAAACATAAGTGGGAGAAACCGTCACTCTGACATTGTGCATTACCAGCAAAATATATAGAGCAGGCTAGTGGATACAGCACTTAATGAGGATTTTTACATTCATGGTTCAAGTATGTAAACACTTGCCATTGCAAACAAGGCTGCCAGCTCTCAGAGTAAGCTGCAAGCATGCAGCATAATGAAACACAAATACAGGCGGCCTGCGAAGTGTGGACTAAACAACACTGTCCTGCCCAAAACAAACATGCATCCTCTAACCACCGTGTTAAGTCAAATAAAGCAAACAGAGCATCCTCCTTCCTCATAACATGTCTACATGAAGCCAAAAAAATAGAGCAAAGATAACAGCTATTACCGTCCGGCTGGCATCCGTTAACACTTTCAGTGCTGGACTGCGAGTAGCTCATTTCTGATCTCCGCTGACTTCCCAGTAGGCTGTTCTTCCGGAGAGCCCGGTTGCTGGGGCTGCTAAGTGGCGTGGATGTCCCATCTCGCTTTGAGAAGATACCGCTGAAGAACCGAATGAGTTTACGTTCCTGCCCGCTGGAACGGGAGCCTGTTCCTCTAATAAAACCTTCCTTGTCCATCAAAGATGTATCTGACAGCTTGAGCAGGTCACTGTTATCCAGAGTTCGATTCTTGCCCTTCATCCTCTCCCTGCGGCCCGGTTCAGTCACCGAGTCAGTTTTGCTCAGGACCTCACCCACATCCAAAGTGTTTCGCTTCTCAGTGGACTCAGACTCGGCGAAAGCCATGTTTTGAAGAACCACACCGGCCTGGGCCTGACTGTGCTCTTCATCGTGGCCAATGCAGCCCGAGCTGCTGTGATGCTTCTCTTTGGAAAGCGCCCGTATGCGGATCAACTCTCCACCCGTCCAGTGGCGAAAGCTGAAACTTCGCCGCAGCAGGCTTGGGTGTCTCTTCACCGGAGGAGTTTCAGGTGCTGGTTGGGGTGACTTCCCATTCCCTTTAGCCAGCAAATAAGAGATGCAGCTCTCTTTGGCCGTCCTGCCACCCTTAGGTTCCTCTGAGGTATCATCTGACCATGTACTGACTGGTTCCTCTGTGCTCCGGGAAGTCTTGAGCATTTTTTTTCGAATGTCTGTGCTTCCTCTATTAGCAGCAGCTGTGCTGCAGATTTCTCCATGTTCAGCATCGCATTTCAATCTGTCACTTTCAGCAACATCATCTGCCTTTTTGTGCACTAGTGCCCCATTTTCAATGACCTTGCTCTGTCCATTCTCTGGCTGGACGCACATTTCATTTAATTCCTTGTCTTTATGTGAATGCTGCGCCCTCCTTGAGATTTTCAACCTGCCCAACTCTAGATGTCCAGTACTAAATGTCCTGAAGTTCCTCATGTATGAGTGTGCAGAAAATTCGTCCGACTCGTCCTCCACTTCTTTCAGTTCTTCCAGCGGGGAGCTGCGCTGAGCGTCAGCGGCTCCCTCCCGCCGGTACGCGCTCACTTTAGGGTTCTCCAGCCGCCGGTGTGCTGGGCCTCCGCCATCCTGCAGAGTTTCTTTTTTCACTAGTGTCAAAGATATCCGGTACACGGTTTTTCTTTGTGGCGTACCCCGCTCCATCCTTTCCGGGTAATTACCATCAAGTAAGTACATTCTTCAGAAACCAAATCCAGGTAAATAAATTCAGGTCAAATATGTTTCTAGCGTGATTTCACCCACAGCTGGTGATCTCCAGAGTGCATAATAATAATAATAATAATAATAATAATAATAATAATAATAATAATATTAAACAATCTCAGCACAAAATCGCGTTGGTGCGCTAAATTTTCCTTTGCTGTGTCGGTGCGTTTTTGAGACTATTTGCGCATTCTAAAAATCCTGAAAGAGCCCCATCAAGTCACCTAGACGTCCAGTGCAAAGCCCGTCCTCGTTCACATAACATTTGCCTAAAAAGTAAAGTCCGGCTTCAAATTCCTGTTCCCCGCTGCGAGGCTTGTCTGTCTGGGGGGAAATGTTATTGCAACACTGTCCTCCTAAAGCAGAAGTGTGTGGTCTTTCCTATTGTGCCCGTGCATCCCCCGCCGCGCAGCCAGCTTGCGCCTTTGCACCGAAGCGGGCGCGTCTTTGTTTTCCGCCGCTGTGCGTCCCTACTCTCATTCAAATGTACCATGCACGACTCAAAGCTCGAGCCTCGCTGTATTCAAAACGACAGTCCCAAGAAACGAGACAGCGGCAAGAGCTACGGATCCATACCCGTCTCTCTCCTCTATCTGCCCCGTGTGCTCCGTATACACACAAATCATCCAGTCTGAGCCGAAGGAAAACCAGGAACGGATTCTCCTAGACGCTTTTCACACTAGTGCTGTTTCATGCGACATGCATCATTTATTCAGATGATCATACGGGAATTAAATAAATCAATGTAAAATACATTCACGCATTAATCAGAAGTAAAAAAACTCATCTGACAACATTATTTTTGTCGTTACCTATATAATGTTAATAATTGGTGCCTGGGAGAAATATCAAAACACATGTTGTAGCCTACTTGTGAAGGTAAATTCCTGCACGCATAAATATGTTAAGCAATACGCAGTGGCACAGATAAAGTTTGCTCACATAAACGTAACTGCAATGCAAGCGTGTATTTGCTTTGGTGTGTCAAGATAAACACTGAGTATTAGTTTGAAGCGAATCTACTCCGCTGGATGACCCACTCCGGGACATCGCACTATCCAGCGGACGCGCGGGGGTGGGGTTTCCAAGTCTCTGTCCATCAAAAACTTGAAACCCACCCGGGCTCAAACGAGAAAGAAAAAACACGTTACAATACACAAAGTACTTTTTTGCGCATATGTTATCGTTTAAACTGTGTATATGCACGAATACCGTGAAATAATGGTTTGTTTTATGGATGCTTTAGCACTTAAGAAAAAAAGCATCACTGTGTGAAAAGGACAGGAGATGGGAATAACATGTCACAGGTTTATTTAATTTATTAGTAATTATTAAAATGGTTCACTGCACTTTTGTACACTTAAAAACAAATCTAGTTTTCTCAATGCCCATAGTATCAGTATTTAACAGACTAGTATATTTGGACTATTCATATCATATTTCATAATCAGTCAGATCATACTTGGGGTTGAGCACTTTCATCTGCCCTCAGGCCACCTCTCCATCACCCCCTGCTGTCTGTGAGGAGAGAGGTGTGGGTGTTGAAGATGACCCCTCTTATCTCTCCAATCAAATCCCTGTCTTCCTTTCACCTCCAAACTCCGGCTTGACATTTGTGGGATTGTTACAAAGATTTGGGCAGATTAGAAAAGGCTCATTAGGATCCATTCTGTACAGCTTTTCTCAGCATCACCTCTCCCCTGCCCTCCCCCTAACTCACCAGTGGAGCCCCACCTGCCCCGTGAAGCTTCCATCTACTCCAGCAGTCTTCATCTACTGCTCTCCCGTCCAAAGGCCTAAATTCCCTCATCTCAATCATTCAAGATACAGATACATATTGTGAAACCTCTTTTGTAAAACCATAAGAGTTATTAACATTATTCCCATGATTAGAATAGTTTCAATTTCCATTTCAAAGAAATGAATTGGCATGACTGTTTTACATGCAATATTTCCATAGAACCAAAACAATTCACATAATGTACATGCGGCTTTTTGGATCTCTTGTACACACAGCATTTTTGAGTTTTAAATAAATGCGCCAAGTTCTCAGAAATGCAATCTTTGAATTCATGTTGGTTTTAAATTTTTAAAAGCTTCCATTTTCAACAAGAGTTTAAATTTAAAGACTCAAAAATGTTCTGTGTTGTATCTATAAAGTGAAAAGTAATAACATTTTCCAAAAAAAAAATATATATATATTTCCCTTGTCTTTTTTTCATACATGTATTTTTTTCCCATATTTACTATATAATTTTGATTTAGTGGACAACAGCTTTTCAAACATTAAGTACTTAAATATATTAACATTTAAGAAGAGAAAAAGTAGTTAAAACATCAAAAAAAAAAAAAAAAAAAAAAGGAATGCCAGAAATGTCAAAATGCTTTCTTAACAAAAATATTTTTCTTTATTAAGATACCACAGTTGTATCCTGCTGATATTATTTTACTTTAAAAAAAAATGCAAAATTAATTTAAAATAAATTAAAAACTTGAACATCATAAAAGATATGTATTTAAATCATTCTATGTATGAACTGGATTTTTTTCCCCCCCCACAGGAGTAAAAAAAAAAAAAAAAAAATGGATTTACGTCATAGATTTACACACCAAATGTGCTCCAGTTCCTTCAGTTCTGCTCTGATTGTCGAGCTTCAAACCTCTGCACCCTGTAAGACTATGGAAAATCAGTTTAAGCAAATTATACACCTCTGTACACGACGTTGTCCGACTTCAAACATACCTCGTCCTTTCATCACAGCCGCAGCACTGTCAAAAAGAGAAGCAAGCTTAGAAGCCTAGGTATGCACTACACACTCTTGATGCAGCACATCGCCCTTCACATGTGACTGGATGACTTCATACCTCCTTAAAATACTTTAACACAGAGAATGGAATATAAAGCAGGCAAACCCCACGTTCCATATGAAATATATAACCGAGAGCCTACACAGAAGTAATGCGAGAGCATCAAGCATGTTTCTATGTTTTATTACATTAATCTTTCTGCATATTTTTGCATGCAGCTGAATAAAAATGACGTTGGAGTACAGTTATTTTGAACGGCACGTGGCACCGCTGGGCGACCCAGGAGCCTGACTGATTGCAGAAAAATTCTCCAGTGTAAGATTTCCCACTGCATGCCATGAAATGAAAGCAGAGCCGCTTGCACTAGTTACAAAAACTGAGATTTTGCCTAATGCGTCTTAGAGATGTTCTCCCAAACTTTAGGAAAAAAGCCTCACGTCATGCATAATTCAACTGCACCAGTAATAATACACTAAACACATTTTATACAAATTCAAAGATCTGTTTCTTATCAGAATTCGCAAACTGTAATATCCTAAAAATAACACAATTGGAGCTCATGTTCACAAATTTAGAACACTGGAAAAAAAGAGCTGTATATCTACTTCAAAGTGAATATTATCTAGAGCATTCTGGACCTGTCTTTGCTTCTTCCTTTTTTAATTCATGGCCAAGAAAGACACAGGAATCTGATAATTGCAGGCCAGACCATGAAAGCTGCTTTAATGAAATTATATTTCGAGAGCCCTGGTTTGAAGAGAATGTAGCATGCAAGGATCCACCTGTCTTCTCACCAAGCCAAAAGAGCCCACACTGATTTAAAGTGCTTTGGACTACAAATACAAATATATATATATATATATATATATATATATATATATATATATATATATATATATATATATATATATATATATATATATATATATAAAAGTAATTCTCCCACATTTACCATGATTGGTGGATTTCATCACTCCTGCACCATGTAAGATCCCCGATACAAACCACAGAGCTTCACAGGTGCAGCCTGTCTCTGATCCACATTATTAGCTAAAGCTTATTAGAGGGAAAAAGCAGTGAGAGAACAAGGATCCAGTCCATGTCTTGATCACTGTTTTACTTGTTATCAAGAATCCAGCCGGCAGGTTGAAAGAAAGACATTGAGATATCACTCATATCTGTTCTCATACAAACCACTTACACAAAGCTCCTCTATTGTTACACAAGTGAATTCTGGTTAAAAGCAGAATCTGAGTGACTTTGGAACAGAGGAAGTCCAACTATTTAAACAGAAACTCTTACATAAAAACAAAACTCTTTGTAATGTAATATGTGTCATGACCTGATAAATGCATTTACTATTATTTTTATTCTATAAAAAGCAGAAGGAAAGCACCCACAGTGTTCCCTGGCTGCGGCTAAAAAAGAATGTGTATTTGCTATGGAAAAACAATCAAAATTTGTCAGTGTAGTTGTATGTTTTTGCAGAAAGAGCTAATAAAGAGGTAATTCCATACAAAACAAGACCTCCACTGCTCCACTTTCATGCTGAGTTCAGAAAACTAAAAGTCTTATGGATAATGAACTTTAAGTTAACTGAAACCATGTCTGCAGCCCTGTGACGTGGGGTGGGGCCGAGAGCGGTGGGAACGGAGCGAGGCCGGTGGAGTCCCACGGAGGAGCGATGACAGTGAAGGACGAGAGAGGACCAGGCCTATTTATGTTGTTGTTGTTCTGTTCTGTTTCGTCCGTGAGGGGCTTTCCTTTCGTTTTGTGGTTGTTTATTTATTTATTAAAGTTTTATGTTTAAATGTTGGCCGGTTCCCACCTCACATTCACATAGGTCACTTTTCCTGAGGGCAGACTTTACTTCCAGACCTTTCATCAACCTTGACTCTACAGCTCAGAAACTGAAACAAAACGCTGGTGAGAGACTCGTTCTACGTTAGCGTTTTTGCAGGTCACTGCTAAAATGGAGATCAGAAAACTAGCAAAGCCAAAAGGGAATTGACACTGCAGTGGAATATAAAAGACACTCTCATGCTCTTTCTACATTCAAAAACGCACCCTCGGTTGCAGCTTCCCTCCTACGCATCGACACACACTCTCACACACTCTCCGCATTGCATTAAATATGAATTGCAGCCCTGCAACACAGGAGAAATGCTTGGCTTTCTGTGTGAGCTCACGCAAACCCATTAAAAACTTTAAACGTGATTGTTTAGACATTAAAAGACAGTTATGAAGGCACCAACAGAGCTGCGATGAAGCTGATGTGGGGATGCTGGGATAGAGGGATTTGAACACGGAATAAGGTGCATTTCAGCAGCGCTCCCTCTCTCTTTGATGAGAAAAGAGATTGAAAGAGCGAAGCACCACACTGCCTTTCATCCCCCCCCATGAGGCGGTGGAAAATGGGTCAGTTAGCAGAAAATACAGACCCCTGCTGGAACACACACACACACACACACACCCTGGCATATGGGCACAGATACATACATAATTCACTCAAAAGCACAAACGTAAAAAATATAAAGGGACTAGATTTGTGCAAATCCTAGCTAAGCTATAAATAGATTAAGAACAGATCAAAACATGATACTAAACTAAAGGAAATGGAGATTATACTGTATAGGCTATATATATATATATATATATATATATATATATATATATATATATATATATATATATATATATATATATATATATATATATATATATATATATATATATATATATATATATAACGCTAAACATGACAGATAACATTAAAACAGGAAAATCAGATAACACGAAGCACAGGAATAGCAGGTGGTAACATACATAAAGGAAAGGCATACATATAGGAACATATGAACATCAGATAATATGACGAGAACAGCAGATATAACTAACATTCCCAGAATGTTGCATATAAATTTGATCAAATATATTTGGAAATGGCAAGATTAGACAGATTTATATAAAAATCTTTCAAGGAAATCACACTTTTTATGACATATTTTAGCATTTTAGTCAAACATTGTGTCATTACAAAACAAGATTTCAGCAATAAGAAATTTGTCTCTCCACAATGAACATGAAAATGCTGTGTGATGATCAATCATAAATCACACCCGATAAGAAAACTCACTGTGTAGGAGTTCTTTGTTTCAGTGTTATTTAGTAATTATTTCTATTTATCATTTTAATTACCATTAATATTATGCTTTTCCATCTATTATTTCTATTTTATTTCTACTTTCAATTAATAAAAACTATTTTTAATAGTTAAAAATAACAACAGGCCTCTGTTTGCACATTCTCACATGTGAAATTCACGCTAGAACAGAATACCTATTGACTGCAGTTCACATCTTGACTTTATTAATACTTTATAGATTGTTTCAAAGCAGCGTCTCAGCATTAAACATCAGCATTACACCGATGATTCCAACTTCAAATATATGATCTTTTTTTATTATTTAAATTAGGGTTTGAATATTGTAACATCATAATATTACAAATACATATATTTTTTTAAAATAAATAATTTATTTATTAATCATATAATACTTTTATGTCATACTGTGCCCACCTCGAAGATTGCTGAGGCTCTCTAGAGGGCCTGGGCCCTTGGAGAGGATCATTGGTCAAAAACAGAATGCACCTGATAGCTTTAGCTGATATAAATTAATAAATAAAACATCTCTTACCTTTGAGGATTACGACAAGGAAACCAAGATGACATAAAAGAGAAAGAAAAACATTCATTAGTAACAGTCTATCATTTCTATACTAAATTATACCGTACACAAAACAACTTTTAAGACACCACTTTCTTGCTAAGCAAGGTTGAAGGTCAAACTAGGGCTTAATATAGTGATCAAATGTGTTTGGCCCTGTTTATAGCAGCTTTAAAGTCATTTCAAGGGCTTAAGACTAGCATTTGAGTCATGTTGTTACATACAAGCATTAATTATTCATAAGCCATGTAGTTTCAGTGTGGCATTTAGCACACACATTACATATTCATGAGCAGGTGGAGGAAGGGTTGGAGTTCAGAGGCCAAGTTCACAAATACACACACTCCCAGACTCTCACATATGACTGGATCCTGTTGAATCAGTGTAAATGTATTATAAGGCACATTCCAAATGTGTCTGTAATCTTATCAGAACTCCACAGCCGCAATGCCAACCAAAGTGGTGCAGGAACAGTATGCCATTTCCTATCAGAGGGGCAGTAGAGGCAGCAGCCGAGCCAAGACCCCCTGGGCATCCCTGCAGTGCTCCTGCCTTCATCCAGACTTAATCACCCTTCACAGATCACACCATATGCTCATTCTGTCTCTCAAGCCGCCCTCCAATGACAACCTGCCTAAAAATAAAACATCCTGAACTCACTCACGGTTCACATTCAACCTCAGCTATACACAGCCAAAATACTGAGTCAGCTCTCCGGGTCTAGATATTGCATCTTGTGCAAATTAACAGGTATGAGGAAAATATGGTGTAAGGAAAGCAATCTGACTAATAATTAAAGGTCTGCACAATTAATTCAAATAAAATGGAAATGTCAGTATGATCTTGTTTAACTGTTAAGGGCTCTTTACACCAAAAATCTGTGATAAACATTAGAATTTGAATAAATTGCTATTAATGCAGCTGTTTAGACAGACACAAATCGCTATATATATATAAATACATTTTAGAATTTTATGTGTATTTATTCAATATACAATTTAAACTGTTTATTACATTGCAATTAAAATGCATAGTATAAATTATTTAATACAGATAGTTTTGCTTGAGAAAAAAAAGGGTGAAGTGCTACGGATGCCACCCTGGCCTAGCGACGGACAGGAAGTGGGGCCGATGGGGTGAATGTAGGAAGCAGGATTAAGTTTCTTGGCGTGACCGCATTTTAAAGAGGATTTGGCCAGCTGCACAACGCACAACTGATCTGACACTGAGCATTAGATTTACACCAGATAACCTGAGCTACAGCCCAAAACCCCAACAAGAAACCATCATCAGGATCTGATGTGAAAGGACTGAATGGAATCAAAAGGTAATACTAAACTGAAATCGCTTAAATTACACTGTCAGCAAGGGCAGGGTGAATCTGTGTGGACATAAGCTCCTCCGTCCAGCCTGCTGCAGGTCACTCAATATGCTGATGCCATCTAGCTGTCGCTACGCAACACAGCTCAGAGTCACAGATGTTAGCAACAAAAGCCAAGCTTCAATTCATCTCCTTTAAGTCCGTCTGGACACCAGTTCCCAACTTCCTTCTGTCAACAGATAGATGGCAAGCATTACCAATCTAGCAATAACGTCTCAAATTCAGGCTTGAGTATAAATATGGAAAAATGTCTGTTTGAGTGAGTTTGGAGCCTATAATTACGCTGTGTCCTGTGGCATTGCTGTTATTCCATCTAAAAACGTCAGTGTTGCTGAGAAAACAACTTGTCTCGTACCATATTTGAGACGACATATTAAGGCAAAACAACAGTTTTTACTAAACCTCTTGGGTAGCGTTACTAAATCAAGACTAGCTTTACAGAACACTGCATAGCAATGAAGCAGAGATTTCTGTGAATAGTGAAATTTTCAGTAAACTGTGCTCATATTATTCTTATTTGGACTAGACTGAAGTGACAAATGGGAAAAACAGGGATTAAATAAAAGGATTAAAAACTGTGAACGGTAGGCTAGTAACAAATTCTCTTACTCTTTATATATTATTACTTTGTGTATCCTTCTGACAGTATTATAAAAGCCCTCACATTACTGTTTTACCATGTTTCAATATTTTCTAAAAAAAAAATGTACAGATCCTCCCTTGACATACATTAGAAAAGAATGTCTGGGAAAATGGGGGGAATCCGCAGGTAGGATCGGAAATGAAGGGTCAGTTGACTGATCATTTGAATCAGGTGTGTTTTATTACAAAGACATCTCAAATTTGGTAAACACTAGTCTAAATTACTCATTAGTGTAAAGAGTGGAGACTCACATTCTTTTTGTACAGAAGTCAACAGTGTTGGCTATGAAACTGCTGATGAACCACACACGTTCAAGATAAAAAAGCGCGAAAAAAAAAAAAAACAAACATGGAGGGAAGAGAGAGGCAGCGGGAGGAAGTGCTTGGTGTTCAGAAAAACAGGACATTAAGTTGGCTGAACTCCATCAGATTCCTTTAGAACACAGGAAGCCTTTCAAGATGTCAGCAATGCAAGCTGGCAGCAGATTTTCCCTCAAAATATATCTATAGATCACAATAAATAAAACATTATAGAAAAAAAAAAAAAGAAGATAATTTTAGACAGACCAATCTTGTTTCCTGCACACCTACACAAGGGGTTGTTCATCGGAGATCAGCAGTCTCGCAGCTCATTTTTCATAGTTAGGGTTAGGTTAAAAATTGTTTTAAATTGTCATTGCATTTTAAAATCTCATAACGTAAGACATGATACAACAGCCAAAGACGTCTACCTGATGCATGTGTATATAGACCAACAGCTGTACAAAAACCAACATAAATTGCAACGCGAGAACATGTCTTTTTACCTATTACTAAGAATCTGAGGCTGGTTACACTAAATTTGTCTAGTTGCTGCATTTAATAATATTTGACTGTTGGATTATTAAATTTAGCTGAAACCAGGAGTAACAACTGGAATAAAATAACAGACATTAAATTACATGAATAAGTATGTTTTGCAGATTAACAGACTTCAATCTTTAGTTGCTGACATTTACAGTGAGAACATTATGTGAATAACTGACTCCTCGCACAAAATCTATCTAAATAGTGTGTGCTCATGCGTGTCAGGCATGTCATGTCAAAACAAAAATACATGAAAAAAGTTTGATGCATTAGTTTGTCTCATGCTTACCCAGTCTTTTTATATATATATATATATATATATACATAAAAAATGGTACAGAGAAATTCATTCTATGTGCTGATTTGGAGTCAAGAAATATCTCTTCTTGTCATCAATGTTAAAAAAAGTTTTTTTGTGGAAACCGATATTTTTTCCTGGATGAATATGAAAGTTAAAAAAATATATATTATTTATTTGAAATGCATTTTTTTATAACAATGTAAATTTCTTAACGGTCATGTTTGATCTATTTCATGCATCTTTGCTGAATAAAAGTATTAATTTCTTCTTTTTTTTTTATCTTACTGACCCTATACAGTAGTGTATTTATTAGCCCTTATTAATTTTAGATATAGTTTCTTACACATTTAATTATACTCATTTTATTTCATTGTTATTTATGTACCATATTAACTAAAGTGAATATAATTTTGTAGGCTTCTTAATGGAATAATAAAAGGTAAACATCATATGCGACTGCACATTACTTATGGAGAGCTTACAAGCTACTGGCTAAGTTCTTCCTTAAGAACAATAATACACCCAAATAAAGACCAGAGTTACAAACTAGTAGTCACTAGTGTGAACTTTATGTCCCAATTTGACAAAGGCCTGACAAATGGCTGGTGCAACCCTTGCCTGGTGTCCATGTGTGCTCCATTATATGAAAACAGAAAGAGGAAGCCACAGTATCAGTTATTTAGGTTATAAAGAGTTTAAAAGGAAATGTCCTGGACATGTCTCAAAGAAATGCTTATCTCAAAGAAATCCTTTTAACATTCTTTAAGGGAAAAAAAACCCAGCAAATAAAACAATGCCATCCACTGTGTTAAGACCCATCCACATCAGCGGTCACAGAACCCAAACACCCACAGAGTGTAAACACTTTATCGATGTGAATTTCATTCTCATTAAGTAGCTGTCAGTCTCCCATGAAACGAAGACCCACGCACATACTTAAGTCCCAGAATTCCACCAGTCACCTGCATAAACACACCCAACAAATGCACAAAGGGGTGACGGCAATACCTGACACAGGCAATGGTGTGTTTGCTGAATGAGACAGCTGCAGAAAGAACAAGGGATGGTAAGGGGAAGAAAGTAGAAGAGACTGAGAGGGCAAGGAAAGGTAAAGTGTCAGATATTCTATTGGTCAGAGAGAGAAAAAGAATGTAATAAAGCAGAGAAGCTGGAAGGAAGAACAGCATCCTACGTAAACACACACACAAACACAAACTCCTGCCCTGGAGACATCATTAGAGGCCTACGAGAGACAATATTATCATTCACGGTGTGTGTGTGTGTGTGTGTGACTTCAAAAATTTAACTGAATTGGTCTCTGTTAGAAATACATTAAGAACAGACTGCAGCCAAAACAACAGTTCTAGAGACTATGAATTATTAAATATATCTTACTAATTAAAGGAAACACATAGTTTTTCATTCATGACTGAATGTTGCAAGTATATAGGCTATACTAAAAAGCACTATTAAGCTTTAAAGTTCTGAACTCTGTATGGAGTACTGACATGTTTCACAAATAATGTACACAACGAGGCCTGAATGAAAGAAGAAAATGTTTGAAACTTTGACCATCAACCTCACAATGTCAAGCAAAATATTACGTGAATGGTTAAATTTTCTAGTTAATTAAAATGAAGGCAAACCATTGCCATTATTTATAATATTTATCATTTTTAGCAATAAAAAATAAAATTAAAATATTTTAATAATATAATTAAGAACTACACTAAATATAATTAAGAACTATACCAAAATGGGTAACAAAATTGCGAATTCATCCCAAATGTTGGTTTACAGTTAATTATAATCATATTACAATTTAGAGGGGGAAAAATATAAAAATTAATCATTTTTTCTTAACATAACTTGGGTAACAGTGTTAAATGGTTGAGCTTGACAAATAGCAACACAACAACATTTGTTTAAAACAACAATAGGCTCGTGTTCATGCATTGTTACATTGGTAATTAAAATAATTAAAATCAGATCAATCAGATTAAAATCTGAAAAATTTGTCTGATGATCTGAAACTTACATATACTTTTTATTGTATTTGTTTAGCATTTTAAGTTAGACTTTTATAAATTAATTAATAATATTATGCAGCCCCCTTGGAAATTTGCTGAGGGCTCATATTGGGACCCAGCACACTGGTTGAGAATTGCTGATTTACAGCTACTTTCATGCTAAGTTAAATTAATGTTATATTACACAATTATCTATTTAATAGATCTCACACCAAAAACATGGCATATAATACTGTAAAAACTTTCATTCATACCATTTATGCATTAAAGAGATCTCAAAAATCTATCAAAATAACTTTTTTCACAGGATTATTTATAAAAACAATAAGTGTTTTATAAAGAATTTACACTGTCATTAAACATTAAAGCTACAACACTTGGGACCAAAAAACCTACCAGATACATGCACACACTGATATTTTCAGTGCACTTACAAATTTAGGCTCATTACTGCAAATTGGCTGTTGGCTGGGCCCCCTCGCTCCACAGTAGGACCCCTGAAGTAGCGGTGTATCAACGAGGGAGATGTGCCGCCATCTTTGAGCAAACACAAATAATGCGAGACGGGAGTCTGACCTAGAACTGCAGCCAAACTGAGACACACAGATATTGACTCAGCGTGCAGAATAATGCATGTTAACATGCACCAGAACCCTGTATCACATACAAAGGAGTCAGATTCCACTTCAAAACAACCACATGCACTTTGTGTTTTCTAAAACAGCACTGTGCGCACAAGAAGCCTTAAGTATGCAAACTCAAAAGATAAACAGCAGCGAGGATCAGATGGAGAGACAAAAACTGTAGGGGAAAAATACAATCTCTGTACATGAAAAACAAGTATCCTTCCTGTTTCTTAGTGGACACATCTTTAGGTTTTCATATTTGTTCATGAACCTATTCTGCTGACTACAATCAAAGCTCACTGCCACCACATAGTGGTGTGAATGTGCTACTACGCTTAAGAACTGAGGCTGCTTTTGTGCTGCATATTTTGAAGGGCACAGTTCTCATTTGTATTCATACTAACAGAGTGTCCTTACAGGTCTATAAATAAACCCATGAAGACGCACACAGGAATGAGAGGGTGCTGATTTCCTATTATGAGACATTTTGGAGCGAAAATGGGAATCCGCAATAATAAAGACTTATTATCATGGCAGTAAAGGACCTTTTTGAAAGCAATATCTGTACCTAACATACACTGCAACTGATGAAATATTGTGAAACTTGTGAAAAATTGCAATTTAAAATAACTTTTCTATTTTAATATTATATATATATATATATAGCAATATATATATATATATATATATATATATATATATATATATATGTGTGTGTGTGTGTGTGTGTGTGTGTGTGTGTGTGTGTGTGTGTGTGTGTGTGTGTGTTCATTCTGAAGAAAATAAACTTACAATGTACATTCAAGTTAAATAGAAAGTAATTGCTACATGATCTTGTAACTGAAAAAACGTCTACATTAATTGGTTTCATTATAGCCTAAAACATCATTTTATATCACTGAATCAACCTTAATACATTAATTCATACCAACAAAACTAGGCAGAAATAGGTAGAATTGTGTACTAGAAGTTCTAGCAGGTTTATCTAGCTATTTATTAGTAGGTATACGCTATAGTCTGCTATTTATTCTGCACACTAACTAGCATGATTTCAAGTTCTTCAGTTGTCATGACAAAATATATCATACAGCTCTTATATTGACAAACAACATGCTTATATCATATATGGAGTTTCAGTGTTTCATTCCAAAATTCTATTCTTATAGCTTATAAACAGATGCATAAAAGGAAGTTCAACATAATCGGCAAACAACAGTTTCATCCCGTCTGCAAAGCATGGCATTTCAGCCGTGTGCCTCTCGCGAGAGTGATTACAAACAGAGAAGCTAGATTGGATGGACAATTTCCAGCCCAAATGTTCACCAAAACCCGCCCACTTAATTAAAAAAAACAAGCCCAAAATTTTAACTGTCAAAACAATGTGATAGAATGTTAGTGCCATGTCAATCAAGTTTGATAAGGACCCTTTTTAACTCTTTAAAACAAAAAAACGATGACAGAACAATACAAAAATAGATATATTTCCCAGTAAAACGGATCAAACCAGGGCAAATACATTAAAGAGAACTACCAAAAATGACTTAAATATGCAGACAGACAGTGTAAAACAGCAATCAAGAAATTAACTGACACCCTTGAAAAAAAAACAGGTGCATCATTTTTCAATGTCAACAGAGTAAGACTATTTAAATGCAAAAAGTGCCCATTGTAAGTGATCAGAATAAGCAACATAGCAGGTTACACACTCATTCAGGCAACACACCATGACAATCAAAACTCTGTCATTCATTGATACTGTACATAACTGTACGGTAATCCAACAATAAAATATTAACAACAACAGTAATGCGCTTACCTTCATGTCGCACTTTACCTTCAGACAGAACTAGAGGAAGTCTTTCATGAAGTACATGTTATAGAACTTAACACAGAACTTTGCATAATCAAAACTAATCAAGTCCAGCAATTTCGATTTTGATTATTCAACTGTGCTCTGATTTCAGAGTTACAATGATATCAGAGCCTTTATGTAATCTCCTTCTAAAAGGTGTAATTCACATTTTGAGAGTTGAGTCACTCTCCCACTCTTTATGTAACTTGCATTTAGGCCACTCTGGCATTGTGATAGCTTGAATATACAGTTATACATTCAAATTCTGATCCCTTATCGCACTTAAAAAAAAACATCACTCATGAATCATCACGTCTGTCTGCTGATTCCTCGTGACTGGCTAAAAGTGTGGCAGGCAACATCAAAATCTGCATAAGCCGAATCTGCAGTGGGTGTGAGTGTGTGTGAGTGTGTGAGTCTGTGTGTGTGTGTGTGTGTGTGTGTGTGTGTGTGTGTGTGTGTATATTATAATATGTTATAGCCTTATATAACTTCTTTCACATTCTAATCCTGGCAAGAGATTATAGATCACAAAAATATATAGACAAAAACTATTTTTTACATATCAATAATGCTGGCAAAAGCCTAATATTTTCTTTGTGCTGTGTTGTATTGGACCTAGGAAACGTATAGGAAATGTTTCATTTTTCTGAATATTAATTATTTGAATGTTAAATTATGATTTTATGCAACTTAAAAACAAGTTAGCTGCCTTTTCAGAAATGTGGACTTATCAGGTTTGCCATCTTTCATGGGTTACAGAATTGGGGAAAGTTGCAGCATACAAAAAATTTCATAGACTACTTGATTTCTAGGTTTCTACGATTTAAGATATTTTGGATAAAAACCGGGAGGCTTGTGACTGTCCCATAGACTGCCAAATAAATAACAGTGTCAAGGTCCAGAAAAGTATGAAAGACATCGTTAGAATAGTCCATCTGCCATCAGTGATTCAACGGTAACGTTATGAAGTGACGAGACACAGAATAGACACAGAACAGAATTGTTGAATAAAGTCATTATTTTTGTTTTCTTCGCTTACAAAAAGTATTCTCGTCGATTCATAACGTTACGGTTGAACCAATGATGGCACTGATTTTTACGGGTTTGGAACGACATGGGTAAGTGATTAATGACTAAATTTTCATTTTGGGGTGGAGAATCCCTTTAATACTTCACATGTATTGAAAGTACAGGATACTTATTTAATTATTTATTTTTCCAAGTTAACTTTTTCAATTATTGTTTTTGTATGTGTGTTTGTGTGTAGCAATCAAAATATTTATGACTGATGCGTGTTGGATGGCTGGGTAAGTGGGAGGAGGTTTGATGAAACACTAATATTTGTAAAACGGAATGCACTGTTTTGTCAATTTAAGGGAAAAAATGCTAATAAAAATAATGACATAATACTTTGATGTGTTATGCTTATGCTGATAAAGTATCTATATGAGCTGTTTTAGTCATAAAATTTAATTAAAATTAAACAAAAACTAAATTCATAAAATGAACCACACAGGGTTCTATATAAAACCTTTTTCCTGGCTACAAAGGACCCTAAACGGTTCTTTTCACTGAACCCTTAAAAAAGGTTCTATATGGAACCTTTTAGGGGTTCCAAATATCAAGCGCCTGATAGAACCATTTAAGGTTCTATATAGAGTGCAGTCTAAAGTTTCACATGATCCTTTAGAAATCATTTGGTCCTCAAGTAACATTTTTTAATCACAGTTGAAAACTAGGCTATAGTTTTACTTAAGATTTTTCCTGAAACTGTGATAATATTTTTTTTTCCAACATGCTTTATTACACAGACAGATAAAAAACAAAACATAACATAACATAAGACAATGTAGCTAAGGGAATATTGTCTGCGCTTTCTTTTATCTTACCCCCACATTTAAGAAATAAATAAATAAAAAAATCAAGATCTAGACTAACAATAGATAACCTCCCCCCACCCATAAACCCCTCAGGAGGATTAACAGGAGACTACAATATTAATAATATAATAATAATAATACATGAACGTATATAATAACCTTTAAAATGTATACAATAATAATAAAAATAGGGAAAGTGCATACATTCAAAACATATAACCATGCATACATAAGTATAACAACATGCATGCTAACAAACAACCATACTGTACTGTACATAGATATAAACATGCTCACACACTGAACACACTCAAATCAAAACCTAGTGAGGTCAGAGAATCAAAGAAATTTAGAATGGGGTTCCAAGTTTTGTAGAATATATCAGTTGAGCCCCGGATAAAACTGTAAAAAGTTTGGGTTCTTTTTTTTTTTTTTTTAATAGAAATCCTTAGAAAAAAATAAAATAATATATGCCTCTAGTGTCTCGTTTTGATCAACTTAATATGGAAGCTCGTTTCCGTCACTAAATAAAAAGTAAAAACGGTATACTTGTGACTTTTATCTCGCAATTCTGACTTTTTCTTTCTTAGACTTGCACGGCACAAAACTCGCAATTGTGTTATAAAGTCAGAACTGCAAGGTATAAACTCGCAATTCTGAAATGGACAGACACAGGCATGCATGGAAACAAGCACACACAGGCTAAAAAATTCAAAATGACACAGGCCAGGCAGTCAAAGAGTCGGGTGGAGAGCCCTAGGCCATCTGAAGGTGATAGACACTCACATAAATGCTTCACGCAGACTGCAGACACACAAGTATGGAAGGCTTATGCCACTGCATCCCAATAAATGAGTATGAATGAGCATAAACAACGTTAGTTATAACTACTGCGCCCCAGGAAGAATTGTTCCTGTCACTTTACGTTGTGATATGTGATTGTATTCTTTCCATTTGTGAACTCTGAATTAAATCATCTGTTAAATTTATAAAAATTAATGCAAATTAAACTTTCACTAGCCCTGGATTCAAAGGAGCTGTGAATGTAAAATTCATTACATGAAAATAGCAGCGAGGCAGACCGTTTTTAGTGATTTTCGTCCCGCTTTAACTAACCTGGTCACATTCACCATGGCTTGAATTTTTGTTCTTTATAGGAGGAGGAATGACAGAGAGGTCACATTGTGTTCAAGACTCTTGAATGTTTCTAAAGCATTTGAGCCAACAGGACATGGAGTTCACTGGCATTTTTCAAGTATTAAGATATAAAAAACATAAATCCAGATGCTTATAACTATGCATTGCTTTAAACATATATATACATATATATATACATATATATATACATATATATATATATATATATATATATATATATATATATATACACACACATATACATACACATACATATACATACATATACATATATATATACATATACATATATATATATACATATACATATATAAAAAAAAAAAAAAAAAAAAAAAAAAAAAAAAAAAATATATACACATATACATATATACATTACATATACATATACATATACATACATATACATATACATATATATACACATATATATATATATATATATATATATATATATATATATATATATATATATATACATACATACATACATATACATTCTCTCTCGTTGAATATGCTGATATATGCTACAATATTGAAGTAAAATAGGTCGTGAACAAGAGGTCAGGTTTTGGGTGGTTAGCATGACCCTGTTGACCCTCTAGCAGAAGCCGCAACTACATCTTCCTCCATTTGGTTATTCAAAATCAAACATGTATTCTGATGAAATTATATTTTAAGCACCATTAGAGTGCTCACCATTAGGCTTTTAGCGTGAAACTCTTTTTTTTTTTTTGGAACGCCTCCTGCATTCATCATCACAGCTCAGGACAGTCACTACTAGTGAAAGGATTGGGACTGTGTGAGTTCTTGTGGTGTGATGAGCGAGAGCAAGTCAGCATTGTCATAACATTTCCCTGCAGCTCTATAACGATTAGTCATATGGTGATTGGCCTACAAACTTCCCATAAGCAAAGATGGCAGATTTCAAAACCACATTAAAGCAGGCAGTATAGATTTACTTAGCTGTGAACAGTATTTTACATTGATTTTAAAATATATCCCTGAATGTACATTTATGCTAATCAATGTGCTGTGGACCGCTGTACTTGTTTATGCAATTTGTACATTTATTTCTAATATTCTGTTAAACTGTTGACAATTGTAAGTTCTGTACAGTATATTAGAATGTGTGTATTAGCAATACAGTGTAACAATATTATAGTAAAATGGCAAGTAAAATAGTCGATCAATATTTGATTTTTGGTCTAACTTAGGTGCCAAGTTAGTGTGGTACATCCTGAAGACCTTGCAACTGAAGAATATCTGCACAGGACATTTAATTAATTAATATTAAGGATATAAGCCAGTACCATCACATCACAACCACCCATTAAACCTGGATTGTGGTAATAAAGAGTCTTAAAACAACAATGGAGCTAAACAGTAAGCAAGGAGACTGTGGTTCATAACCAGGGGCCAGGGCCCTACTACAGGGCCCCACTTAAAAGTATTTAATTTAATTTAATTTAATTTAATTTAATAGATCAATACTCCCAGTTTCTGTTAATAAAAAAAGCAGCTTTGTCAAAATTACAGCAGAAAAACTCAAACTCTCTTATTTGAGGGGGCTTTGTATATTGCATTGGACAACATGGGGTCATCAAGTGAAAAAAAAAAAAAAAAAAAAAAAAAAAACAAGCAGAGAACTAAAGTCTACAGTAAAAGATGTGCAATCATTATTTGTCAATTCAACAGTAGGGTCTGTGTGTGCAGATAACCTTCATCTCCCGGGAGGAAGAACAGCAAAATGCGAGTTGCAGCATAATTCAATTGCATACTGTATTTTAGGTCAAAAAGGGCGACCTAATTAATATTAATGTTAATACTAAACTCATTCCTCTACATGCATCTCCAAAGCACTCAAGACGGCCCTCTAATGTCTCGCCCCTCCTGTGCACGTACTTCTCAATTTCCCTCATCTGCTTTGGCTCTATCCCTTTCTAAAGTGAAACCGTGATGTGCATCTAGCAAACAATGTAAAAAGAGTAGGAAAGTAGGGGGGAAGAAAATGAAGTGTGTCATACCACCAAACCACAGCCACAATGTCTGAACACACACAGAAACCTCGCCACCTGTTAAGTCTATTCAGTTTCCTAACAAACATCAGTGGAATAAATAATGCTCTAAAAATCACTCATTCAAGAATGATGACAGCAGAAATGAGTTATTCACAGGGGTAAAACGGAAATGCTGAGCTGGTCAGCAAATTGAGTTAAGGAACAAGATGTGTGTGACGCAAGCACTGCTTTAATGTGTCTGAGAGAGAGGCAGGGAATTGGACTGCACCAGAGATTTTCTTCAGAGGAGGAAGAGATGTCAGCCTCCGCGTCTGTATTGCTGAAAAAGAACAGTCAACAGGGCTCAAATTGGATCAAATCATATAATGGCCTTGACGTCACTGGAATGCTTTCTTTCAAACTGAACAGCCTCTGGTCTCCCTGTTAGCTTATAAGCCTCTTTCACATCAAACGCAAAGATAAAAAGTGAAAAGAATCACAGATGCATATTTACACCAAGAGCAAAACAACTATCTTCTGAAGTAAAAGTGAAGTAAAATTCATATTGTATAACAGATGGAACAATGCACACTTGGCTGCTCTGCCCATCAGAAGCAAGTTCAGTTAAAAAAAAAAAAAAACAAAAAAAAAAACAGACATGACCTTGTACTAAATGACTAAAAGGTATTTGTATAGTGAAATTTATTCAACAAGGTTAGCAGCAAAAACATTGGGAAATAAAACAAGATTAAATCCATTAAGTGTCCTAATATTACATCAATGAGTTCAGAATTTATGTTTCTTAAAACATCTAAGCATCTTGCCTAAGATTTTAGGGAGTGGATACCATGTGACAGGCATCAGTGTAAAAGTGATAGCAGCCACTGCATGTGTAGAATTTATAGTCACACTTTGTCCCCCTTGATCATTGTCCCTGTCTCGGAGTCGAGCGCAGTGCTGCAGTATGACAGACAGATGGAGGACAGAGAGGCGAGTGGGACATGCTGTCAACGTACTGACAGTCACATCACAGATGAAAGTGCAGCAAGCAAGAGATGTAACCTCAGTACAGAAAGATGACACCGACGCGCCCGCTCTCAAACACGCACAACTGGATGACTGAGTCGAGAGGGGAGATGACATCATCCTGCGTCACCAGCCAGCTCGCACACCCCTCCCTCAAAAGTGAGTCACTGTTCTTCCTGAGAAAACTCTCACACAGTCAGCAAAGCGATGGCAGCCAGAAAAGTGAAGGGGGAGAGGAGAGAAAAAGAGTTTTGGACCTCCAAATTGCAGAATGCAGGGAATTTTACAAAACCTGTCAGCAAAAGCAAACAGGGCCTGACACCCTCAAATGCAGTTCTAAAAGTGGGGGAAGATCCTTTTTTTTTTTTTTGAGATGTTGACGGATATATACACGTTGTACGTCACTGAAAATGATAATACTCATTAAGGCGTATTTTTGAGATTTGCTGAGCAATTTCATTCTTCCGTTTTGAAAAACAATGTTGGAATGTGTATTACTGTATATGGATTATTCTGATAAACTGACAACAATGATGTAACCAAAAATGATGCAATAATGTAATGATATAACCGGCAACTAATCAAAATAAAAGTCTGGTTTAACTTGAAGAAATTGTGACAGAAATGTATTACTTCTGTACAGTAGAATGCACAACTTATTGTAATACTACTACTACTAATAACATTTTTAAAACTTTATTTTTTTAAGGAATAATCACAATTTTTCTTCCATGTTTTAACAGTACACCTGTTGTGAAGCACTTTGTTTGCCAAAAAAAAATTGAAAGGGTTTAATTTTCATTGGATGACATGAAAAATTTATATTGTATGCATTCATTATATTGTATAAAAAAAGAACTTACTTTTGTTAAAACTTTTAATACATAGCTGATAAATTGTATAAGATTCATGATTTCAAGACATGCTTTTTGATTAATAAACTTTAATTTAACCATTAAAATGGACTCCAAAAAAATGAAAAAAATGGGGGGGGGGGTGGAATCCAATGGAAAAACTGAATTTGGGAAAAAAATAAAACTGCTTTCAAAGGGCCCTACATACAGACCTGCTTTTTTCAGGGTTTTTTTCCCCTTCCTGTAATTTTACTCAAATTAAAGAGCTGAAACATTCTTCAAAATGCCTTTTATGTTTTGCAAAAAAAATAAAAAATCTGCAAGCGCTTGTGTAGCCTACTGTATGTGTTTGCATACTTTTGTAAAGTATGTATCTTGCCTAAAGATGAAGTAAGGCTGTTTTGGTCCTCTTATTAGCTAATGATAGCATTAGTCACAACCTTGTTACTGCTGTTGCCTTTTCCAGAAGTGATTAACACTATATGAAGGGCTCCAGGCTGCACCTAAAACAGTCACATTTGCGACCAATAACATTAATTTGCGAGTGATATTTTGGCTGAGATCGCCACTGGCGACTATATGAATTTGTACATTATAATTTAAATATTTGCATGTAATGCCTTTTTTCCTGCTTGTTTTGCAATCACATATTTTGTTCTGTTGACGTAATAAACATGAGATGGCACACATCAAAGTTTTAGTGAAAAAAAGACTTTCAAACAATCCTTATCTCTCCCGAACACCAGTGTTGACGGCACACTTGCTTAAAGCAGCTCCGGTTGTGGCAGCATGAGAGAGATCAGGTAAAGCTGCCTGTCAGCGGTGTGGACATTAACAATATCGTTAACAATTATCATTTATAATCAATACTTATATGGCTTCTTGTCATCAATATCTTTAGTCTATGCTGTGTTCTGTTAATGCATGAACTTCATATTATTTGTAGCATGTTTTACATATAATAACTGTAATATGCCTTTTGCTCTGTTACTTTTAAATAAAGTATCATCTTTAAAATTCTGCCAAATTCATAACGAATTTCAGACAAAAAATTTAATGTAGGCGCTCTTTAAATGTGGCATGAGCAATTTCTTTAGCGCCTCAGTTCAAGTGCCAATCTTTCTCTTTACTACTATAGTATGAAATAAATATGAATGGACATCAATGCCATGTGACAATCAATTACCTCAGAATAACCATTCAGTCAGCCAGAAAAAATAACTATACAGAGGAGCATTTTGCTAAATATGTGTGCTATCTTGCATATTCATATCACTGTTGATATGCGTTTCATATTCAATCACTGTTTACATGTTAAGAAAGAATGCAACGAGCTAAAGATATAATTACATACAAAGTGTTGAATTCTATGTTACTAATGGAAAAAAAAAACTGGATGTGTTCAAGATATGTGACAACATTTATAGGATGCATTGAGGAGGAGTCGAAACTACACTCAATGGTCGAGTGATGCTGATATAGTTATGGTTCATGATATTGGCTCAGATCCAGTGTAATAAACAATTCTTTGTGACTGTATATAGTTCAGAAGTTGTTTAGTTCCCACTTTAAGTGAATCTTAGTTCCCAGGAAATCTGTAAAAGGAGGGAAGACATAAACACATGACAGAATGACTGAAATATTAAAGTGTTAAAAAAAAAAAAAAAAGTTTATTCTGTGGTGCTTAAATTATTTGGCGCCTATTTTTGTTTCTTATAGGAGCCAATGGGTCCTTAATTGATTTTTTGTCTGGAGCCCTGCTATGAGTACATTGCAAACAATATCGACCCTTAAATGCAGCGGTGCAATTACCGGGGGAGCAGGGGAGATGTGCATTAAGATATAAAAAAAATGCTGCTAAAGTGATATATTTTCCTAGAGTCTACTGAAAACTAAGCCTCCAAGAAAATACATCAATTTACTGTAAAATTTTATGTACAAGTCCAAGGGTTTTTTTTTTTTGGACATGTACCACAGAGTGTAAATAGCATTTGGCACATTAATTTAATTACCATCAGTCCCATGTTGTTGTTTTGTTTGTTTTTTCTTTCTTTTTGTTTTATTTCAATTATCATAATATTCTTCAAACCACCTTGAATTAAAGTAAATATCATGGTACATTGTATCTGGTTAATTAACCACTTACTTTGTCTGCTCATTATACACAGCATTTTTTTTCTTTTTTATGACAATCACATATTTACATATTATGACAATCACAATCACATATTCAATTTTACAGCTTCCTTTTTGCTTTCACATTTATAAAAAAAAAATAATAGCTTAAATGTAGCAATATAGCAGACATATATCTTGTAGTGTAATTAGAAACAATTATTTTCCTGGAGGACCCACAAAAATACACTTCTTTGATTCCACTCAACTGATTTTAAACCTTAAAGTTGCCTTGTGACAACTTCATCCAGTCTTTCCTATTTAAACAACTCCTGACATAAGTCAGTGAGGTTTTGCGTCAAAATGTGTTTTCTAGATAATACCATTCATCACTCAAAACTGTTTTGAACCCACCACACGTCTGTAATTTTACTCAAATTAAACTGTCAAAGGTGTTTAACACCATGAGTATAGTGTAATGTGATGCAATACAAAACAACTAGACTGTCGGTGCATATACAGTGTAGACAGCTTTGTAATAAGAGAGTGGCCTAGATTTGCCACACCTCGCCTGTTGCTTTGTGTAAGACACACCATCTGCATCTCTAATTAATACTTCCACCTCATTCCATGAGTTGTTACTTGCAGACTAATAAACATTTTGCAAACTCAGCAGCTTATTATTGATTAATAAATAAATCAATAAACTTATGGCAAAGCCACCTCATTTGTTGTGAGAATAATAGTAGCATGAAACAGGATACTTTACATTAACACTGAACTCATCAAGCACCCAATGAGCTCTTGAAGTGCAAATACCCACAATACTGTGCAAAAAATGCAGACATGGAGGGAGAGGCTCTACTCCCTAAGCACCACTTTTAAATGATAATGCTAATACCACTGAGAGCTTTAAGAACAGCTTCTACTCACAATGAGATATTACTACTAACAGGTATTGCTAATGTCTTCCTGAGAAACTCTACAAATATAGGGGGGACAGCTGTTTCTGCAACTTTCACTCAAAATCACAATGTTAGGATAAATCGTGGAGGGTTCAAACCAGCAACCTTTTGGTTTGGTAGTCTTTAACCACTAGGCTACACCATCCACAGATGCAAAACAATACTATAATGTACTGAATATGTGCGTGACTATAAGTAATTCCACACCATAGGTAGGGGTCTCGCGATATACCGGTATTGACAATAACCGTGATATTCAAAGCAACAATTATCGATATCATGTTAATTTAGTGTGCGACGATATACCGGTATTAGCAATAACCGCAATATTTAAAATGAACAGTTCTATTATGATAACACCACATGTAAATACTCCAGCGCCAGTACCTGGTTAAGCTCCCAGGTGGCAGTATTGTGCCTTAACGCTGACAACTGTCAAACAAGAAGAAGAGCAGCGCTCGCAGCTACTCCAAGAGCTGTGTTTGTCAGAGTAAGTTGCCATTATTTTACTAGTCATAGAATGGGAAACATTATATTAACCTGTTAACAGCGGTTCTGTGTTCATATATTTAAGTAAAGGGTGATTATTTTAATAAGTACCGCATTTTCTTTACTTGTCTTATTTTTGTATTTGCAATCAATACGGCCTGTGCGTAGTAACACTTTATTTCTTTGTTCAAATCTATTAACAGTTACACAATTAAAACTGATCGACCCCACTGCTATATTAAACTCTGTTAAATGTTAAGTTGGTCGCAGTGCCATGCATTAAATGCCTCATCTGCGGTCATTCTTCAATAAGGTTCTTTAGTTAACATTAGTTAATTAGTGAACATATAAATAACATTAATAATCAACAAGATTTCCACAGCATTTTTTAATCTTAGTTCATGTTAATTTCAGCATTTACTAATGCATTATTAAAATCTTGTGTCCGGCATTCATCAATATCCTTATGTTCGTTGGGTGAAAAAGAAAAACTCAATAAACAAAGTAAAAAATTATTTGAGTATTTGTTTTTCTAATAAGTTTGCTTTTAGTTGGTTATTTTATGCTATAAAACCAGGGTGTGGTGTTATGATTGTGAGGTTGCGATTGAGTCTGCAGGAGTTTGGGCAGGACTATATATATATATTCAATCATCTCCACAAGAAAGTAAGTCCGTTCTTTGTGTTTTTGGAATTGAGAAACAGCCGTTGTATAAAATAAATTAACTGTATTAATCAAACAGAGATCTTGATTTTGGAAACAAAACAGAATCTCAGAATATCTCTACAACTGATTTTGGATAATATTAGCACATCATGAGACCAAGGTTAGTCTCACTCTAACATGTATGTAATCTGAACTTCAAGAAACTGAAGCCACTCTTTATTAGCCAGTATCCAACAGGAATATCCATGAAAATGCAAAATGTAAAAATGCAGTACAATTTTATTTATAGTATTTGAATTACGTCACACACTGTGCATGCAAAATTAGACAAAACATTATAAACCGAATTTGCAAGTGCGTTTGAATTTTGACCGCAATGTGCTTCCCATTGACTTCAGAGAGACTGATGCCTTTCACACTCATTATATATATATCATGCACAGTGAGTCTCAAACATAAAAATAAGCTCTTTTTGGCAATATACCACCATCATTCTGTGTTTACATGAAATATAATTAAACCTGGATCATTTCACTAGCAAGCTGCTTTTCTCCACATCAAAGTTTTGGGTTATCTGATCTGGATTCTGCTCAGATTTTGTTTTCTGCTCAGAAGTGTTTTTCTATGAGACAAAATTTCAGTGCACCCAAATGTCAAACCATTTCATTGGCTCTTTAGGAAATGTATACTGTACACAAGCTTCATTTTACATCTTTAACCAGAGGCCTTTCTTATCATAATTATGTGCTGTCACAGTGTCTCATCGGGTAAAAAAGATGGCTATCATTTCATGGCACATCCTTCGCTTCATTAATACACATTAAACAGCCTCAACGAAAACCCAGATATGTAATTGAAATATCCAGCTTCCCCCTCAGGCCTCCCATGCATAAGAAACAATTGCAGCAGATTTTTGGCACGCAAGTTACATATTGTTAAAATGTCTTCTGGAAGTAGTGGTTCTGTGATAACAATGGCACACTGCTGGATCTCTTTTCAACACAAGACCGCCATTGCTGCACCAAATCACAATGTGGCCCTTTTATATGAAAACTCCTCAAGTACTCTTGACTATAGCTGGAACAAGTGAAGCAAAAGAAGAGGTAACATGAGGGCTGGAGTGTTTGGTGCAATTCCCAGTCAGCAGGGATGACCTAGAACCACCGCCACCCGCAGGCAGTTGCATCCACAGGGGTTAATTAGCCCAGCTCTCTGTCGACCTAACCAGCGGTAGCACCATGGCAACTCCAGCACTCCTGAACACTGAGTGCGTGTGTGTGTTTTGCACACCCATTCCTCTCAGTGCCAGCTTGTCCACGCTAAACGGCTTAAATAGAAATTCTATATTCCGATGCTAGGGGAGCAAGTCTACAGCTGACAAAACATCAGTGGTGAATTTCCAGAAAATGCCTACATCTCTAACTACAGATGAGGTGGTTTAGTGCAGGCTTTGCCTTACATTACATTATTTACCTTTCCTTTTACCTGAGCGGCTTCACTTACTGAACCCAACAACTTATCATACTGATGGAAAACACAAGCCTCTGACAGCGGTTCCCTCACCTTTGTAATCCAGATATGCCAGCAACATGCTGAGACAAGAGCATGACCTCTGTAGTAGGTCACTAGTATTTTTGGACAGACTGAAAAATAACTGTGTCACTCTATGACTGCAAGTTATTACATTCATGAATCATGACCTTGCTGCAGGGTTCACATAAGGTTTTTAAGACTTAAAGGAATAGTTCATCATTTATTCATTCTCATGCTTTTCAAAACTGTTTTTAAAACAGATTTAAAATGTTTTCCTGAATATGACGAGTGATTTTTGTTTATTAAAGGAGACATATGACGTTGCTAAAAAGAACATTATTTTGTGTATTTGGTGTAATGAAATATCTTTATGCGGTTTAAGGTTCAAAAAACACATTATTTTCCACATACTGTACATTATTGTTTCTCCTCTATGCCCCGCCTTTTCTAAAATGGGTCGAGTTTTACAAAGCTCATCATCGTTCTGAAAAGGTGTGCTCTGATTGGCCAGCTATCCAGTGAGTTGTGATTGGCCGAATGCCTCAAGCGTGTGATGGAAATGTTACGCCCCTTACCATACTGTCAAGCCATGTCCCGGTCAGAACACTGGTGCAGCAAGACAAAAATTTTAAAACCCATTATAAACGAGGCACTTGTTGCATCCAGTGGGGACATAATTACGGATTATAATGACTTATACTGTCTTTTTACGTGTTGTGTTGCATCGTGTAAAACCGCGTAAACATAAAACCATGTCTGCATTTGTGATCGGAGAAACGACAAACAACAAGGGCTACTCTACACTACTCAAAACTCACACTACAATCATCAGATCAAAAAACATTAAACAATAAAACATACAGAACACAACTCAAAACAGCCGGCATTGTAGTCTACTCTCCAAGGATCAGGAAACAGTCCTCCATAAAATGTGCTGCACACATCTGAATATTTGGGTTGAACTGCTTTTGAACTGCGTCATGCAAATCTTCCCACATCCTGACGTAGACATGTGGGGGCGTATTTGAACGAGGCATTTTAGGAGGGCGTGGACGAGTCTTAACTTTTATTAAGAATATCTCTTTGGGTTTGAGACTTTAGTCTTTGCAACTTTAGGGATCTTATATATTCACAAACAGCTTGTAACTCTCCAAAGGAAAAATTGAAATCGCATCATATGACCTCTTTAATATTTGTTTATTTTGAATATTTATACTGTATCACATAGGGCTGGGCGATATATCGAATATTAGTGATAATATCGCAATAATTTTGATGGCGATGTAAAATTTTAAAATATCGTGAATATCGAGTATTTCAAATTCATGCATACTTTCCCAAAAGAACGTGCCGAACATCCAAAAAAGGAGACAACATGTTATTGCGGACTGCTCTACACATCTCTACTACGTGAGCTTTCATGAGTGCAGTTGCCAAATATCAAGAGTTCAAATCCCTGAATCAGAGCTTCGTTGTTACAAGGATACATTTTCTGCCCACTGTTTTTATTTTTTGAAGCAATCTGGCAACCATGCGAATGCGCTCATTCCTCATTACGGAAGTGCCGCCGCCGATGATTTGAAAACACTGGAGATCAAAATGAAAGTGTCACTCAACCAGTCTGTGTTCTGTCATGAGGTCTCGACTGTATTGTTTGCGATTGTGATCGCTGTATAAATGCACTTACTCAATCGCTGTTGTGTGAAATACTATTTGGAATTACTATTGGGAATGTCACTGTTATAATATTTTTCATTTGTTTTACCAGTTTTCCTAATATAGACAGAGAGAGTGCATAGGTCTTTGGTATTAATTTATTTATATATAAATATATAAGAAATACCTGTGCTTCAGCAACTAGAGCCGTGTCCCCATCTGAGAGGGTTTTTAGTGGCAGCCAGTGGGAACATAGTTTCATGCCACAGAGCCACATAGAACATAGTTTCATGCCACAGAGCTTCTCTTAAACCAGAGACAGTTGACAGACTTTTGTTCTTAGCTAAAAACTTGTAAAAAAAAAATTACTTAACCCAGTTTAATTATTTTCCCCAGTTGCACAGATTAAACTGTGAATTGCATGCACTAAAAAAGTTGACAGAATGCACTTTCTGTACTTGTTTTGCACTACTTCAGATAGGCTACATATACATGTGTTCATTTAATAAAAAGCAGTAAGTGATCACTAAGTCTAGATTTTTTTTAACTGCTTAAATTTGCACTAAACAATTTGTATTTACTTTGTAACAATAGCTGTTCTGTCTAAATGGTTTAAATATATATATTGAACAGCACCAAAATAAAAATAATTTTTAAAATAACTATATATAATTTTTTATAAACATATATAGACAAACATTGAATATCGTAAAAAAATTTGCAATATTGAGATTTTTATATATATATATATATATATATATATATATATATATATAATATATATATATATATATATATATATATATATAAATCTACATATTGAACTTTTTTTTAATAATAATAATAATAACAATAGTAATATTATATATATATATATATATATATATATATATATATATATATATATATATATATATATATATATATATATATATATATATATATATATATATTGTAACCTGATAAGTTTATGGTTTTGTGTGTCAAATCCTTTGTGCACAACCCCTGTGGAGAAATGATGGAGAATGAAAAATGGCTTAGACTGTCATTACTGGCTAGGCGATAAAACGATAGTTATTAATAATAATAATCACGATACATGTTTACCTAAATAGAATGATAACTATTTAATGTTTATGCGCCAAAGCAGAACGAAATAGTGTTAACGTGTGTGGAAGATACATATTGAACTTTATTATATTATTAATGTAGACATTATATGTATTAAAGGAGTAATAGTTGTTATTGAGCTATACTGTGCATTTGTATTTATACTACTAAAATGGATTTTAAAAAAAGTAGTTTAAAACCACAACAAACTGTCTGTCTAGTTTCTACATCTTTCACCCAGGAGAAGAAATCCGAAAATCTTTTTTCAGTTGCTTATAAACATATACATGGCTAAAGTCTGATAACACTGCAATCAGTACAAACTGGGCTACAATAATATGTAAATAGCACTCACATACATGATTGTGTTTTTGAGAAAACAACATTTATGCGTGCTTAGTGAAAAACTACAATTTTGAAGTCACATGGACCTTGTAGCCTAGAATTTTTGCTTCAAAATGATGTGAAAATCATCTTGTTTACTCGCTCACAGAAAACAATAGACTGATTTAAATTTTCTAAGACACTTTTTTTTTCGAAAGGGCATATGCGAGTAGGTGTGATTGACCATGAATATTTGTGTGACACCTGAGAAGTCAAAGGCCCGCATAATGAGCCTTTTAGTTAGGAATGTGACTGAGAGGGAAGAGTTATTTATTTAGAATATATTTAATTATCCCACAAAATACCTTGAGATTCACTTGCGAGTGCAGTTAAACAGTTTATTAGAAACAATCAAAGCTGACTTTCAAAGCTGAATTTTTAGCATCATTACTCCAGTTACACGATCCTTCAGAGATCATTCTAATATTCTGATTTGCTACTCAGAATTTTTTTTATTATTATTATTATTATTACGTTAGAACATTTATAAAAAAAAATTAAAAAAAAAAAAAACAAACAAACATCCTGGCATCGTGAAACATTGAGATGATGTAAATGAAACTACATAATGTTTCACTTGATTATACATTTAGTCAGGAATTATATTTTGGAAAAGTCTAACTAGTAAAATGTATAAAAGTTATATGAAAACTAATACAAGTAGATTAATAATAAAAAAGACTTACTCGTGTTTATGATCTCTGCTGGGTCAAGCCACTTCATTATTCTTTCTGAGGTTATCCAAATCGTATTCCTCTCAGCGGTCTTATTGAGGTGAATTATGTCTTATTCCTCTCAGCGTGAAGCAAACAGTAACATTTAAAAAACGTGAAGTACAATCTCGCTGCTGATGAGGGCGGTTACCCGCCGCGAGCTTCACGTGGATGATTATAATCTCAAAAGCGTGCTCGGCACATGTGCGTGGTTGCATTAGATATAATGAAGGGAGAAGTGAAAGACTGGACATCGTGTTGTTTTCATATGGATTACTTTATCACACAATATTTGTTTTCTATAGATCTATCTCTCATGTCTCTGTGTTGAGTATTTGCTGAGTTACAGTTCATTTTATTGACGCGTTTCTAAATGAAGATCACGCAGAACCAAGGTGGCAGACAGCGCACTCTGTTTGTTTTCTTTATTTTATAAAATGCACAAAGTTTTGTTGTTATTATGTGTGTATACATATAAAAGTAGACCCTTTACAGATTTGATTGATGTATTACTCTTATCTGTACAATCAAAACTAAAAGTGTAATTTAAGTTCTTTCCGGTCTTATCAGGAGAATATGCCACAAAACACGTATCCATGTTAATCGACTCCAGAGGGTTAAACTTGAAAGAAATAAAGATTTGTCATCTATCGTGATAATTTTAGGTAGTAATTTTTAGGTAGCCCTAATAGGTAGTAAATTATTTCATTTTTGGGCTGAACTATTCTTCTGAATCGATGTCAGTTTTATCCTACATTTTATCCTATTTTTCATCCTAAGTATTGCATTGTGCTGATGCCAGGTTGCTAAAGACATTCCCATTGGAAACACTGTTATGAAATTTAATGAGAGGAAAGAACATTCTGAATGTTCCAGTACAGGTTGCAGGAAATATATTCATCTACACAAACCATACTGATCAGATCATACAGATCTAGGTGGGTGCTCACAGGCTGTGTTAGCACACATTCTAGAGGTGTAGCAGAAGACAATAATTACTCCACTAACACTGAAAGTGAGGTCTAGAACTGGCAGATGGTGACCTAATACAAGAGGACGGTCCTGAAGGCAAGTGCCATTGATTTTCTTTTTCCTTTCTAAACAGGGGCCAGATGGGAACAGTGCCTCTTATCGACGCAACACTTCCACTTTCAATGCCAATTCAACCAGCAAGCTTCACCCATTGTAAGGAGGCAACCCCAAGATGTAAGGACAGAGGCTCAGCTAATCCGTTTTGGTTTTCCTTACAGGGTGGGGGTTGGGCAGTTGCAGATGGCCTGATTGCGGACACAAAAATTTAATTTCAAAAGACCAGGTAACATTGTGCTTTGACCGTTCTGCTGAAATTAGAGCACGCATAGCAAGTGTGCAACTAGAGTATTCCCTACTCTGAGGCTTTCCCACAAACCACTGCTGCGCCAACAAATGATGTTCAACAACACTGATCCTCAGATAAATCTTATGCACCCCAGGCTGTTATGATGAATGAATAACAAAAGAATTTGGTTTTAATGTTTTATCATTGAATATGGGACACAAAAATCGACTATCCCTATTATGGGAATTCCTACAGAAGCAGCAAAGCATAATTTTTCTACATTGTCTTTAAGCGAGAATGTTATTTTTAAATGCAGAACAGATGCAGAAGCATGATTATTTTAAGGCCAAGTGTATGGAGTCAATATAATATCACATATATACGCAAAAAAATAAAGTTTTGCAAAGGAAAATAAAGTTTTGCAAACAAAAATTAAAGTATTGAGGAAAATAATTTTGCTTTTTGCAAACAAAAATAAAGAATTGCAAAACATAAATGATACCGCGCGAAAGCAATGATTTTCCATTACAATTTTATTTGCAACACTGATTTTATTTTGCGCGTCAGTCTAGTTTGAGCTTGCGCTGCAGTTTTTCCTGTGCGCTTCATTTTTCTGCGCGTCTCGCTTTGTTACGCTGTTTTGACGTGGGGGTGGAGTCAAGGGGCAGGGGCGTGTACAACATGCCTCCCTGGAAGTGACGTCATCGGCCCGAGACGCAGCTCACTGATCCAGGTACTGTCATGATGAGCAGATGCATGCGAGTGGATCACTTCCTTTATTCACTAGCATTAAAAACATGCATGGTTTCGTTTTATTAACTTTATTAACAAATGTATATGTGTATTAGCAGCGTTTGCTCAAGTTAAAGAAGTTGTTACCATGCACATCTGTTGTTTATTTCTCTCGATGTGCACTCTTTTACTGGCATAAAGTTGGCTTGAGGTTGGACGTTCGATATTCGCAAATCTAGGGACCGTCTCTAAAGTTACATGCGAAACTACTATACACTTCTCTAACGTCAATAGCATGCAAGGAGAATGACTAACAGTTGAAAACAAATGTTAACTGTTCATCCAGGTGTCAACTATAATGCACACCTTTTATATTTTTTGATAATTATTAAATTATAGCAATATTTTACATATGATTTACAGTTTATTTGAATAATTATGAAAAATATGAATGGTGTGCATTATAGTTGACACCTAGATGAACACTTTATAGTATGTTTTATGAAATTGAGTCATTATGTTCAAATTGCTATTGAGCTTCAAATTATGGCATATTTTAAATTTTGAGCCCATTCGGTAATGAAAAGTAGCAATATTTAACATTTGATTTACAGTTTATTTTAATAATTATCAAAAAATATAAAAGATGTGCATTATAGTTGACACCTGGATGAACAGTTAACAGTTGTTTTCATGACTGTTAGTCATTCTACTTGCATGCTATTGACGTTAGAGAAGTGTATAGTAGTTTCGCATGTAACTTTAGAGACGGTCCCTAGATTTGCGCGAATATCGAACGTCCAACGTCAAGCCAACTTTATGCCAGTCACACACTTTTATAGCATTAAATTTGTATTGTTTCATTTGGTTAACTGCATGTGTATTAAACAGTGTTTGTTTAAGATCTAACCTGTGGGAGGACGCCAGCGCACAGAAGCATTCTTTGTTCACATTAGTTCAGAGTTACTGCTAGTTTTAATGTAAAATTATGCAATTCACTTCATAAACTATAACGTACATCATTAAAGAGGTCTACGACTCAAGTTTTTATATCGATCTTGACTTCGTTTTTCATTTACCTAACTCCTGGCATAAATTAATAAATGACTGTCATTGTAAGATAAAAAAAAAAATGAAGCTCGAATCTTTTGGTTTAATTTTGCCACGAGTTTAATGCATAAACAAACCCGAGTGACCATAGCAACCTGAGATTATCAGAGATTGATCAATATATTTTTATCCATCCCACAGTCCCCGTTGATCGTGTCTTTTTATGCAATATATGTGCATATAATGCTTTTATTATTTTTATCATTATATATATATATAATATATCCAAGTGGATGCTGCACACTGCTGGTGGTTGAGGAGAGACCCCCCACATGAATCGTACAGCGAATTGGGTGTGTACAACAATACATTATAAAACGCTATATAAATGCATCATTCATTTATACATATAGGCTAACCGTATATAATAATTGATAATAATATTATATTAAATAGGGCTATATTTTTATATTTATTGTTATGCTTATTTCCCCTTTTAATTCGTGTATTGCTTACCTAATTAACGTTCTTTGTTAAATTAGTGTTTTCTTTTACAAATGAAACTAGCGAATTATTCATTTATAATTCTAGTATTTATTATTATAGGGTTATTGTTAAATTCATCCTCTAAAGTGCACTTTAATGAAAAGTGTAATGAAAGTAGCAATATTTTACATATGATTTACAGTTTATTTTAATAATTATCAAAAAATATAAAAGGTGTGCATTATAGTTGACACCTGGATGAACAGTTAACAGTTGTTTTCATGACTGTTAGTCATTCTCCTTGCATGCTATTGACGTTAGAGAAGTGTATAGTAGTTTCGCATGTAACTTTAGAGACGGTCCCTAGATTTGCGAATATCGAACGTCCAACGTCAAGCCAACTTTATGCCAGTAAAAGAGGTGCACATCGAGAGAAATAAACAACAGATGTGCATGGTAACAACTTCTTTAACTTGAGCAAACGCTGCTAATACACATATACATTTGTTAATAAAGTTAATAAAACGAAACCATGCATGTTTTAATGCTAGTGAATAAAAGGAAGCGATCCACTCGCATGCATCTGCTCATCATGACAGTACCTGGATCAGTGAGCTGCGTCTCGGGCCGATGACGTCACTTCCAGGGAGGCATGTTGTACACGCCCCTGCCCCTTGACTCCACCCCCACGTCAAAACAGCGTCACAAAGCGAGACGCGCAGAAAAAAAATGAAGCGCACAGGAAAAAACTGCAGCGCAAGCTCAAACTAGACTGACGCGCAAAAAATAAAATCAGTGTTGCAAGTAAAAATTGTAGATATGACCATGGAAAATATGTATTGCAAAATCATTGCTTTCGCGCGGTATCATTTATGTTTTGCAATTCTTTATTTTTGTTTGCAAAAAGCAAAATTATTTTCCTCAATACTTTAATTTTTGTTTGCAAAAACTTTATTTTCTTTTTGCAAAACTTTTTTTTTTGCGTTATATGTGATACAAGTGACATTTAAAAAAAGACTAAGGGGGAATCCCAGTGAAAAAAAAACAAAAAAAAACAACAAAATAAGGGGAATCCAGTGAAAAAAAAAACAAAAAAAAACAACAAACTGGAAAAAAGACAGACTCAAACAATTTGAATTTCCCAGTTCACCACCAAAGGTGGGGTTTATGCTTTTATAACACTACAATCTGTGGAAAATATCAACTGTATTTAAAAACATTCAAAAATGAAAAAGTTTTACCTCATTTTAAGGTCAATGACATGACACTCATTAGTTTATATAAAAAATTTAAAAAAATAATAATAATAATCACAGTAAGATTCAATTTATGCATACCATGATGCAATTCTATAATGAGAATGTTTTCAATTTAAGAATTAAAATTTATTTTGATGTTTTTTGGGATGCATACATGTCAGGGCGTACTGATGTCAGCTTGGCATAATATTTTAAAATTATAATAATCATTTGTAATATATTAGAATATTTTAAATTATTATTTCAGGTTTTTTTTACAAATCTGCTTCACTACTTATTTGAAAAACCTGTGTCTGCCAAAGTCATGTGGCAAACTTTTTTTTTCCTTTTTATGACAAGGCATTGTTAGAGCAGGTGCTATATTTTCTTGTGGTATGACAACCTAAAGAATTTATGATATTTATAAATTAATTTTATAATTATAAATTAATTCAGCGACTAGCTTGATATAAAAGGCTACAAATAACATATTTCTGCAATATTGTATGGCTAAAACCCTTATTAGATTGCAATCAGAGGTTATTACAAACACTCAACGGTGGTTTAAAGTGAGTTTTGAGTAAAAGTATAAATTTGATAAATTGTCTTATATAGCATGATGCTACAGTGCGAATGAATGGTCATGTAACATGCATTTTCCTTGATGCCTCGGCAGAGCCAATCACTGATTTAGGCACATAAAGCATGCTGCATGCTTACTGGCTCACTGACTTTAATGACATTAACCCCTTAGATGTCAAAATTTGGTACCGAACGACAAGACAGTTTTCGATACTCGATGGTATCAAGGCAATTCAGTCAGTGCCTAAAAAATATCGAGCTCGATACCCAACCCTATTCAAAGTTAGGAAAAAGAAAGACACTAATAAATGATTGCATTATTGTAATTTGACTAAGATAAAGTGACTGACAGCAAAGCCACCGGGACAGGTTGCAGCTGGAGGACATCCACTCGACCCACAACAGAGCGATCAATGCTGGGGAAGTGACATCACACCCCTGGAGACATTAATGGGGGGAAGCAGCACTGTGAGCAGCAGGAAGACCAGGGCTCAGGAGGCTATTTTTGCCTCCCTGAGATCTGAATCAGATCCGCTGTTGTTTTGGTTGGTGTCTGTCCCCTGATCAGTAAGATGAGCAATATCAGGAGAATGAGAATGTTACTTCTGCTGTGCTCAAGCTCTGACTATCTTTAAATACAGAAACACAAAGTCCTGCCTCCAGTCATGCAAACAAGCTTTTTCAACCTTTGTGCTGAGGGGAAGGAACCCTATTAAACTCAGCCAAATTCAAATTTTATGCTTTCTTCTAGATATGTGAACAGCCTCCAGATAAAGCTGATAGTTAATCAAAATTTAATCTGAAATCTCAAATACTTATGATATATGTTTCATTATAAAATTACATGAAAGCTCCAGAGTGGGCTACTTTTGTGCCATTTAAACCCACCTGTGTTCCAAATTTTGTGTTTTATTGTAAATATTTCATATTTGATTAAATAAACACATCAATTTTGATTAATATTTAATATAAATTGCTCTAAATAATTAAAGAACTGCTGACCAGACTGGACAAACATGGAGAACAGTTTTAGTATTTTAATTTTAATCTAGATGTTTCTTTAATTTGTTGCAGCACTAAGTGATTCCAAACATATGAACCATAGTATATAATGTACATGGCCTTAATAGGGTCACTTCCCCTACAGTCACGAGGGATACAGTCAGTCGCCCACAAACACTGCACCACACTGACACCGCAAGATCTAAATCACTGACTTTCAAATGAGGTCATGTCAAAACAACATGCGAATGACATCTGGGAAAGATACACACATTTACAACCATTTAAGTCCAATAAAAAAGGAAGAGGACAAGGGGACTAATCAATTGCATCAGCACATGAGGTCATCAAACAGGTAAATCACATGGTGTAGTATTACAAAGAGAATACAGCTTTAGCTACTGAGTGAGCTGCTCTTCTGTCAAAAGATACAAACCCAACCCAGTGCGTAAGCATGCAGAGGACAAAATGAAAACAAAGCCCTGTGTCTCTAGAGGCATTACATCACCAGCGTCCCCATATTAGATTCATTGTGACGGTCTGGTATTTCCTCTACGATGATCTTCAGAGACCGTATAACACAAGGATTCTCAGAACCTCCACTTCTCTAAACAGTTTCAAAGGCAACCTATCTCCAACATCAGAGCAATTCAGCAAACATTCATTTAATGTCTACAACACAGGTCCAAATTAGTGAATAAACACTGCTTATTGGTCCTGCTTGAATCTTCTTAATGTCTAAGAATGTCTTTAAATCAGGTTTAATCTTTTATGAAAAACAAAGTTTTAATTGTATTTTTTTTTATATAATGTCATTGTCATATATTGTTTGAGTTTGCAATAGAGTGTAGCCTTCAAGTAAAACTTTTATTATTATTATTATTATTATTATTATTATTATTATTTATTAAAAAAGTTTTTGTGTGTCATTTTTGGGAAGCTGCAAAACATTTTAACTAACCTTGTCATAAGTCAAATTACCCTATCTTATATTTTAAAAGAATTACAAACAGTCATGAGGGTCTGCAGGGGTCATATCTATGACATAATTGCCTGTTTTATATCTTTTCTGCAAGTTGGTTTCACCAGTAGGCCTGTGTGCAATAATCAATATATCAACTTATCACACAATACATGTACATGACCTCAATAATTTTTGGTGACGCAATACATCACCTATTATATTTTACGTGTTTTTTGCAGCTTCTCGTACATAACGTGGTGTAGTCATGAGGTGCTCAATTTAAAAAAAAATGCTTCTACAAAAAAAGTTTAATCTGCAGATATGATCTTGTTTAGGGATATGTGCCATTGTGCGTACAGACATCTGACTGCTAAGTAGTGATTGTGTTTTTTAGCAAAAGTGTGAACCCTTAATTTACAGTGAAAAGAAGGTCAGGGAAAAATCTGTAGATGGAAAAATCTCCATACAAGTTCTTTGTGCATTTTTTTTTTTACTACTATTACTTTGCAATTTATGTTAGAAAATGTTTATTATTTTTATTCAAGTTTTTTTAAGGTATCTAATATTTTGATACTTAATTTCCATGCTCTAAATATTCTTAAAAATGTAAAGTTTGTTTGTCATTTGGAAGTGTGTAGGCCTTCTTGCATTACTATGCCGTTACATTATGATTATATATTCAATGGCATAAAATGGTCTTTAAAATGACAATAATATCACTTATTGCAATTATTTCTGGGGCAATATATCACACAACAAAGTTTTTATCATGACAGGCCTAGGCACCACATTATTTTGCTACAGCACAGAAAATTTCTTCAAATATTAATATATAGTGAAGTGGTTTTGTTAAAATAATAGTAAGATATAATAATGGAAGATCACACTAAACTACTATTTTCCTTTGAAGAATGTAATCTTTTTGCAAAATTTGCATCACATCAAATTCAAATTCAAATTCAAGTCATTGGATGTATTGTAAGAATTGCATTTTTATGTATTTCTGACCAAATTAATACAGCCATAGACATACAAGAAAAAAAAATCATGTCATTGACCCAATTTTGATTAGGAGGTGCATGAAGTAGTGCAACCCATAACAGACATACAATTAACATAGTTTTTCTTTTGTCTGCAGCAAGGTGGAACCAAAATTTGGTGATCAGCATAACCACATTATATGTTAAAAACAAGAGGAACCAAGTGACTTCCATCTAGATGGCCTGCTGATGGAATTCCCCACCAAACTGGACAAACAGGTGGATCTTCCCCCAGCTCATAAGAATACATCAGTTTTAAACAATCTAACACAACTCTTTTAATCAGAAACGCTGTAACACCTGACACTTCCTCAAGTGTCAAATGTCCTCTGAGAACTAGGTTACTCTATATGAGGAGGATAGGCTAAAAGAGTTTCCCATTACTGCTCAAACTACCACAAAGTTAGAGGCCAATATTTTCCACTTCCAGTTTCACAAAGATACAGACAAAACAACTAGAGTGTTTCCCTAGAACATAACTGCAGAAAAGATTGTCGGTCTTTTCTGAGTAATGCATTTCTGGATAATGAAGCAAATGACAGTGGAGTTACTCATTACATGTAACAACACTTGAAGATATTGTCATTTAGCCTGTCTTTTAAGTTCCTGCATCTTGATCTTTCGGATTATCTGGCATCTGGTCTATTATCTGAGAAGAATGCAGTAACAAATGCAAGGCTCAAACAGGAATGAGACAAAGATTCTGAATCACCAAACACATTTGTCATAGGGCACGGGTGCACAGGTCTGTTGAAAGGATGACAATGTGGAGAAATAAAAGCAGCAAGAGAGAGATGAGGGTGTTGTTTTCGCTTTAGACTGGAAAGAACAAATCGCTATTCAGCTGAGAACTTTTGCTCACTCACCACCCACACCGAGAAAGAGAAGGATAAAACGAGGGAGTGAAAGGGATGGGGAGAGAGAGCCGATCTCGACTGGAGACTCTTTACAGCTTTGCCTGTGGCAGTGTTTCATCTTTTTCCTTTGAAAGTGACTTAGTAGAGCCTAACTTCCTCTATTGCCTTCTACCACCGCCAAAGAAAAAAAATGCCCTTGGGACTGACCCATCATGCTACAGATGTTTTGTACCACTCACGGCTAAAGAATCAGAACCCCAGGAGATGTATCATCTTGGTTTTGAAAGCAGTATAAAACAAAGAAATGGCTTCAAACAACAGGTCCTAAATAAAATTATGTGGGAACCAGTGAAGGTCAAGCAATCTACTAAGCCCCCAATGCACACAGGGAAACTGAAGAACTGGTGTGACATCACTGTGAACAAAATAAGGCCAAAATGAATTTCGTTTGGAGTTCTGCAGACTTCACTGTGGCTCCACCTTCTTTGACACAGTCATTTTTTTGGTTCATTTCTTCTGTTCAGTCTGTGAAGGTCAAACACAAGTAAAAACATGAACACAATGGAAAGCGCATTCATAGTAGAAACTGAAGTTGTAATTCTAATTGAAAGTGACACTGGCACTATTTTTTAATGGTTAATACTGTAAAGCTGGATGTTCACAATGTTCGCTAACAGCATATCGCTGCTCGGGTATTTAAAACTTTTTTTTATCCCATGAATAAAAACAAAAAAAAGAACTCTGCTGTGAGTATATCAGGGCCTTTAGAATAGCTACTACTGCCTTCTTTCACTGCCAAAGAAAAAAAAAACTCCTTTGGGACTGACCCATGATGCTATTGATGTTTTGTCTCAGCCACTGTTAGAGAATCAGAACCCCAAAAGATATACCATTTTGGTTTTTGGAACAGCAAATAAAGGCCTCGAAAAAACAGCTCCTAGACAAACACTGTGTGGAAACCAATGAATCTCAGGCAATCTGCAATCTACTTACTCTCATAACTAGAAGAGACAGTTACTGCCCCTAATATGCCACTTTATTGTTTGTGTTCAGAACCCCACTGAGCCATTTAATTCAACTGTACTGGCAGCTTGTTAATCCCTGAACCCAGTCTAGACTTTGCAGGCTCTTCAGCATATGGCACCCGCATATGCTGCCCCGTTCCTCTCTCCTGGCCTCAGGCTCTACGGCCGTGCTTCAGGGCCTCCTAATTAAATATAAACAGATATATGGTCTCCTTGCAGCCATTCCTCTGGTTAGCATTCTACTACACCAAATGCTCAGTGCAATTTAAGAAAAATGCTGACCACAGAGGCTGACAGCTCTGAGAAACGCCGAAGAGATGGCCAAAATCTTTAATGCATCAGGCAGACTGGCCATAAAAGCGGATTATGACGCAGCAATAGGACGTGAGATGGAATTTTAAAGACGGATGCGTCTGACATCCGGTACAACTCTGTTGCAGTCATACAGTGGGGTGACGCATGCTCCATATGCATTTAACAAACTATATGGGCTACTGCGACTGCATCTCCCTAATGGTGCCCTCCAGACAGATTAGATGGGAGGGGCTGTTTTCCCGACATCTGCATGATGCTGTGACCTCTCATTTGGAGGGGGTGTGTTGCATACTGAGCCGTACCGAACCGAGCCGTACCGTACTATGCAGTGGAAAAGCGCCAAAGCGTGCCGTGCCGTACCGAACCGTACCGTACCGTACCATGCAGTGGAAAAGCGCCAATAGCACCGTTACCTTAGCACAATGATCCCGGCCAATAGAGCTGCCAGACATTTCAGGGCTAACAATCCCATGAAGCAACTTGTCCTGCCTTTCAAAAATGGACACTCTTAGTGAGAGGCTTTTGACAGAATTTTACCAAAAATACAATAAGCTTAAAGCAACAGTAATATGAGTTCACTCAAACTCAATTTATATTAGTGGTGGGAGAAAAGCTCGATGCATCGATGCATCGCGATTCGTTATCTAACGATCCAGAATCGATTCTCAAAAATTCTGAATCGATTCTGTGTTCAATTCAAATGCGAGCGCTGTCAAGACTCACGTGACCAAACAAAAAAGACGTTGATGGACGACCGTTCGCTGGTGAATTAGCTTCGTTTAAAATAAAATGGACAAACTACGACCTGCACCATCTCATTTAAAATCGGATGTGTGGCAACATTTTGGATTTTCTGAAGACACCGAAGGTGTCGTTGATAAAAGCCATACTGTGTGCAAAATCTGTAGCGCCAAATTCAAATATTTCGGCAACACGACTAACATGAAGAAACATATTACGCGGTTCCACTCAGAGCTGGAGAAACAGCATTCTCTTCCAATCACGAACACTCCCGGTTACATTCAAAGGACCCTGGATCAAGTAGCAAAGCTTCCACCGAATTCTGAAAAGGCAAAACGAATTACCCGATCAGTGGCGGGTTTTATTGCCAAAGATCTGCGCCCGTACTCCGTTGTGGAAAACCAAGGATTTCGCACGATGTTACAGGTACTTGAGCCACGATACACTTTGCCCTCGCGTCGTTATTTTAGTGAGACGGCTGTCCCCGCACTCTACAGTGAGTGTAAAGATCACATCTTAGAATTCCTAAGTAATACGGACAGAGTGGCAATAACATGCGATGCATGGACATCAATTACAACAGAATCGTATGTCACTATTACGGCACACTACATTACAGATGAGTGGAAGCTTGCAGCTTGTGTTCTGCAAACGCGTGCTATGAGCGAAAGTCACACAGGTAATAATTAATTAAGAATCGTTTTGGGAATCGGATCGTTCCTCCCAGAATCGGAATCGGATCGAATCGTTAAGTGCCTTAAGATTCCCACCTCTAATTTATATTATGCTATTTTTGGGCTTTTTCAGCTACTTTTATTGTCAAAATGGTGGGGGGGGGGGGGTAAACAGCAATTAAAGGGCCAAGCACACCAGTGGCCAAAATGTTTAATTTAATGCTCTGACAACTAAAATCATCACTGAAATCAATATGAAATCAAACCAACCCTCATTTACTTTAACAAATATCCCCGTAAATGATTGTGCATAAGTTTTCTGAATTTTACATTCTCAGAAGATCTGTTTTATCCAGCAGACACATACATTCACAAAAATGTTCTTTTCCATGCACAAGCTACACTATTCATTCTTGTAAATATCATGCCCTTTATGCAAGAAACAGGGAGGTTAGAGGACGTGCCGCCCAGATGCATGTCTCTGAGATCACAAACATGCTCTGCATAGACAGAGATCTGCTTAGGCTCAAAGCAACCCTCCCCTGATGTGTCAGCGGTCGTCTAGCGTAAAATTAAGTAAAGTGACTACTGTGCACAGCAATGTAAATGCTACACCAGTGTTATAATATCTGAAGACAGACTCGCTTCTGATCACAGGGTGTGTAAAGTATTGGTTTTCAGCTCTGATTTGCCATCTGTTAAACTGGGAGGTCAGCGAGAAGTTTATGAAAGTGGCATCAAAACGTCGACATTTAATTCACAATGAAATACTTTTACACAACTTCCTAAATGCTGATTTTTCTGCAAATTTTTTTTGGGATATTGTGAAATTAAATTCACCACAGCTAATGACAGCACTTTGCTAGTTAACACTTAGCTAACATGAATAGTAAAACACTGCAGTGCAGAAGACACTCATTATGTTTTGGCAAAAAAAAAAAAAAAAAAAAAAAAAAACATAACTACTATCAAGTTCTGCTTTTAGAATGCCAACATGACCACATACTGTAACATAGTATGTATTGATGACTTAAATCAATACATTTAAATTTAAGGATTTTAAGTAACCATACAAAAGATTTCAAAAGATTTACCATAAATTGTTTCCACTAAGCAAGTAAACGGTTCAGTTCAATGCTGCTTTTAAAGAATTAGTTCACTTCCAGAATTTACTCACCCCTATGTCATCCAAGATGTTCATGTCTTTCTGTCTTCAGTCGCAAAGAAATTAAGGATTCCAGGATTTTTTTACATATAATGGACTTAAATGGTGGCAATGGGTTGAAGGTCCAAATTGCAGTTTCAGTGCAGCTTCAAAGGGCTCAACACAATCCCAACAGAGAAATAAGGCTGTAATCTAGCGAAACGATCGGTCAACTTCTAAAAAAAAATGTAAATGTATATACTTTTTAACCAGAAACACACATCTTGCACTAGCTCCGCGATGCATGTCTGCAAATTTACGCATTATGTAAACACATTGGAAAAGTCCCGTGCAGTTAGCTCTTCATCTGTGTACTCCGGTTCAAAAAGGTAGGGTAGGACAAAAAACGTGAAGAAAAATCCTGGAAAGTTTTCCTCAAAAACCTTACTTTATTTGCAGCTGAAGAAAGAAAGACATGAACATCTTGGATGACATGGGGGTGAGTAAATTATCAGGAAATTCTTATTCTGAAAGTGAACTAATCCTTTAAGCACTCGGTCTTGGTTTTCAGGAATTAGACAGCCCGGGGTCTGTAAAGGGGGTGTGTTGGTGGTAGTGACAGGTTTGTCTATATCATGTGCATGTCTCAGCACACAGAGTCGAGCACCCACTCATTAGGAAAACATTTGTGTAAAACATTCACTGCAATCTAGTGGAACACCGTGTTTCATTTCAAACACACAATACAGCTTCTCATTTTGCTATTATTTAACCTGCTGGTAAAACTGACAGCAGATATTGTAAATAGCATTTGTGTGTAAAAAGCATGTTGATTATCTCTTAATAACAGTATTATACTAAAACAGTGCAAGCAACAAAGCTATTTAAACCTAAGCGACCCTCCCAACACCCTGCCAAAACACCCTTCATGCAAACCATGCATCAAAACTTATATCACATTCAGTCCTTCGCAAAACTGAATGAAAGCTATACCTGACAAGCATAACCATCAACAATTTCATATTACTGTATAGACCTTAATCAGAGTAGATGACATTTAATTTTCATGAATGACAATGATGCTGTGATTAGCAGTCGCAAAGGCCCAACAAAGGTTTGTACTGCTTTGTACTTGTGTTTCAATGAAAGACAGCACAACTACAGAACTGACTGTAAATCTATACCTCACAGTTTAATATAGTGCAAAATCAATTATGGCATCTACCTGACAAAAATATAGATGACTAAAACCAAATGAGCTTTTTAAAACATCTGTTTAAAGTTTGACTCAAGCCTCTCACAATTACACTATGACTAAATCTGAAACCTTGTCGAGGACAAGGAAATGGTTTAAAGAACAAATATAACCAGATTTGAACTATAACCACCAATAAAGATTCTGAGATTCAAAAGAGGCATACTCATGAGAAGAGAGAACTAATAATTATCTTTTGGAGTGGCTTGATTTGTAATCCCATTAATTATTAGTTAATATAAACCTAATTATGTATTTTTGTAAAGTGACACTGGGGGTGAACACACATTTATTGAAGTGTCATGCTATAATGTTAGGTTTGACGTTCCATTCCATTTTCACTATGGCAACCAGAGCTTCCGCCAAACTTGGCATTACTCACCAACTAAACTAAATAAATAAAATGACAATACATTAAAAAAAATCTGAAAAATCTCGTAAAGAGATTTCAAATGCCCTTGTTGCCCTTACCTTCAATGGCAATGACGTGCTCTCGGATCTGATTCTGCAGCAGTGGATCCTCCACGCGCTCCAGCAGCTCGTAGATTGAGTAGATGTTCGGATGGACGGACTCGAACCTCTGAATCTCAGCTCTGATCGCGGCTGAGTTTGCCAGGTGTTGCTGATAATTCATGTTTGCAATATGATCTCTTCCAATGGAACCCGATATGCAATCCTCTAAAAAATGTTTGCAGATGATTTAGGGATACCGATATGCTGCAAACATTTAAACACAGTAGGGAGGTCAGATGTCCACATGTAGTCAGCTCCAACGATTTTGTTCAAAACAAAAAAAACTACAAATCCCCCCAAAGTTATACTGGGTATATAGGATGCAATCACAAAAAAACTTATGAAAACGTCAAAGATTAAGCATTAATCCACTTAATGCGAGACGAACTAACATGTCGCAGCGGCTTTGATATCAGTGCATGTGATATTTGAGTATATGTGAATTACAACAGAAGTCCAGACGCTGGAGGGAGATCTGCAGCTGTCCGGATCTGAAATCAAAGGATACAGTCATATGCCCCATATCCTCATAAATACAGCTTAAAACACAGAAGCTTCCCTAAATCAAGCATCGTCATAACGGCTATAACAGGCAAGAGAAGGCCACCTCAGGTCTACAGTCCGAGGCGAGAAGAGTCCACATGGTCGCCTCCGGCTGTGTGCTTCAGCGCCAAAAGGGGTGAGAGGAAAATAAATAATTCAAATTCAAACTCGGCGAGAAACTACAGTTCGCGCAAACGAGCTGGACGCGGTGTGTCTGCTGTGTTCCAAGCACAGTCAACTCGCTCTCTGCTGTTGTTCACTTCGGCTCATGCTGACATTTCAACCTCTGAACTACTTTCTGCGGTCTCGATGCAAAACCACAAATCCACTCATGTATGTCAACCTCAACAAGATACAATCGCCGGGGAGCTTTTCTGATATCTCTCTTGTTTTATCCGCAAAGATGGGTGCATTCCCTTTCCTCCCGCACTGAGGTCCGTCCCGTCTGTATCCTCTCAAACATCATTGCGCCTGCTCCTTCCTTTGGACGTTTCCTACTGGAAAAAACGTCGGCGCTTGGGAGCCGTCGTCCAGGTCGTAGCTGCGCTAGTTCTGCGCAGTCAGTTGTTATTAAACAGCATACAGGTCGCCACACACTGGATGGGGGCGCTAAAAGGTGCACCTTTGCAACTTGGAGCACATGGTGTCTGATTAGCGGGCCCTGTAAACGATTTTAATGAATTGCTGGCACAGCTCTTTGACACACTCTAAGATATGACCTCAGAGTTTTATGATAACATGGGCGTGAGGTAACCCATGTATCCAATAAAGTTTAACATAGGAAAGTTTTACTGATGAACTGACAGGGTAAGACACAGGAAAGATGCAACCATATGTAATGTGCATTTCATTTTACTGTAACACATTTAGCAAATACATATTTACATATTCACACCAGCCAATGTGTTATTAAGAGAAATGTGTGTGTGTGTGTGTGTGTGTGTGTGTGTGTGTGTGTGTGTGTGTGTGTGTAGCCTATATTTGGTTTAGTATTTTATATTAATCAAACTTCATATATATTTATATATATATATATATATATATATATATATATATATATATATATATATATATATATATATATATATATATATATAAAATACTAAATCAACTATTCTACTTAAAATTGTGTTTTGAAAATTTAGTTAATAATTATTTAATATCCGATGAGAGACAAAGCAGAATCCCATTGAAAGAGATTCATCTGAAAGGTAAATTTATTCTATGACATATGAATATATAGACCTATGTATATTTGCCATATTTCAACTAAGGATATGTCATAACAGCAACACTACGAATTCTAATTGAAATGATTTCAGTCAATTTATATAAGTTTTAATGATTATTGAAGATGCCTAAAAGGTACATCTAACTGATGGATTTATTGAATATTAACCCCATTAATTATAGCAATTATTCAATTAAAAAATAATAACTGTAAGTAAACTCAGAGCCTTTTGTGGGTGGGCATTTAGCTCAAGGGTCTAATTTTATCCTTTCAATATAAAAACAATATCTTTTACTCCCCAAATCTGACACATTTATGTGTCCACAAATCTCTTATTAACAAATAGAAACAAAAACCTTTGATATTCAGCATAATACAATATCATAGATTACTGTGACACAAAATAAGATTAGTTAACCTCAATACTGTTTTGACTGACTGAATCTTACAAATGTTGATATTCAGAAGAAATTACAAAATTATGAACATCCAAGCAATTCATTAAATGTGTTGTTCAGGGGTCATCTTCTGGGGGGCATTTTACCCCATCTTACCCTAGTAAAAAAAAACATCTGTATCTAATTCTGCTAAAGTACACTGTTGCTAAATGTCTTGCACAGCTGAATTCTGTTAGCATCCATTTTACTCAATGGCCTCTTCTATCCTGATTCCATCCACCAGCAGGGAATGAACTATTCCATTTCGCTTCCTTCCACTACTTGTTGCTTTAATGCAGCATTCATGCTTCTCCACTGCAAAGCGTGTCTCGCTTCCATTCTCTGTAAACTCCCCCTGCACAAAGAAATCAACATAAACATAGGCCTATAACTAAACAAGCACCAGTTGTGGGAATGATGTGATATGAAGAAAATGGTGTTATGTTTTTCCACAGTGGCCACACAACTACACCATTAGCCGACTTGACTCAGACTTAAATAAACAATGGACCAAAGTGGATCTTTCATACACCTAAAGGCCGGTGTTAGTCTGAACTGCAGAATTAAAAGTACTCACTATTGTCTCCATTTTCTGTCCATTGCACCACACATCCATAGTGTCTTTCTCTAGTGAAACAGACAAAAAAAAAATAGTTTGCTAATAGTTCTGTTAATTATCTTACCTTTTTGAATTTTTATGCTGCCACTGGATCATAATTTGAAATCCCCTAAACTAGTCATTCTCTTCTTACAGTGTGGTTAGACAGAGATTAACCCAAAAAAATTAAGGCCTTTCAGAAAAACAGAAAAAACATTTTTTTTTTTTTACCTTATAAATCAAGAGTGATGTTTACACAGTGTCACTTACCTAGAACTATCCTATAATCAGCACCACCCAGTTTCAGCACCCATGTTTTGGACATTTTTGATCGGTTGTACAAAAATGTTTGGAGACTTTTTCCGTTGATTTCCAGTGTGTACTCATAGGAAAACCCAGTGATTGCCTCAATACTTATGGTTGCTTTTGTATCTGTCCTCCCAACAGGGAACGTTTCTTTGCCCACCAGTTTGAACATCCAATCCCTCCTCAGCACCTCCTTAAAAAGTTAATGAAACTTAACATAATTATTTCATATTATTTTATTCATCTCCATATAATGTTATATGTATAGTGGGTAATCACCCCCCTTTAAAATAATCACATTTTGTTGCAACCTAAAACTAAGACAGACACAGTTTTTGTTTTATCCAGCTGTATTTATTCAGTGCAGCTTATAACATCCCAGTCAAAGATATAACAGCAACATGTCAGGGGGGCAAAAAATTAAAAAAACGGAATCACTGTGATGGAAAAAGGATCAATTTCAACTTTTGACTTTCAGCTGTGATCTGCTGTGGTGATTAGCTTTGATTAGCTCAACATGAAAAGAGCTTTCCTGGAGCATTTCAGTCCTTTGTAGTGCAACTGAAGCAAACAATCAACTATGGGTGGCAAGGCACTGTCAAAAGACCTCAAGGATAAAGTTGTGGACAGGCACAAGTCAGGAGATGGATACAAAAAAATTCAAAAGATTTATCAATGAATAGAAGCACAGTGAATTCTATTATTAAGAAGTGGAAGGTATTTGGTACAACACAGACCCTCCCTGGATCAGGACATTACTCCAAACTGGATGAAAGAGCCAGGAGGAAACTGGTCAGAGAGGCTACCAAGAGGCCTACAGCAACTGAAGCAGTTGCAGGAATTTATGACAAAGAGTGGTCATTGTGTGCATGTGACAACAATATCACTAATTCTCCACAAATGTGTCTTGTATCGGAGGGTTGCAAGAAAAAAGTCACTCAAAAATTGCCAAATGCAGTCATGACTGAGCTTTGCCAAAACACACCTTGAAGATTCTGAGGCAGATGAGATAAAAATTGAATTATTTGGCCTTAACCCCAAACATTATGTCTGGCTGAAATCCAATACAGCTCACCATCCAAATAACAGCATTCGTACAGTAAATCATGGAGGTGGTGATATCCTGTTATGGGGGTGTTTCTCTGCAGCAGGGACTGGAGCACTTGTCAGGATAGAAGGAAAAATGTATGGGACAAAATACTGTACTGTCAAATTCTTGAGGAAAATCTGCTGTCCTCTGCCAGAAAGTTGTCAGTGGGAAGAAGATTTACCTTCCAACATGACAGTGACCCAGAGCACACAGCAAAACTGCACACACAGTGGTTGAAGGAGAAAAAGGTGAATGTCCTTGCGTCGCCTAATCAGAGCCCAGACTTAAACCCCAATGAAAATCTGTGGAATGACTTGAAGACTGCAGTGCACAAACACTCACCATCAAATTGAACTGAATTTGAACAGTTCTGCAAAGAAGAGTGGGCAAATATTGCAAAGTCTAGATGTGCAAAGTTAGTAGAGACATGTAATGTAAGTGTATTTTTTTTTCCTGACATGTTGGTGTTATATCATTTACTTGAATGTGATAAGTTGCACTGAGTAAATACAGATGGAAAAAACAAAAACTGTGTCTGTCTTTATTTCAGGCTGCAAAGCAACAAAATGTGATTATTTGAAAGGTGGGTGATTCTCTTCTATACCCACTGTACACACACACACACACACACACACACACACACACACACACACACACATATATATATAAAAATATCTTATATAACATAATGATGAATAAGGTGAATCAGTTTATAAGATCTCACCTGCCCATTAATGTAAATGACCCGTTTCCCTGTTGTTGATCCGTGTTCAAACTCAATTCGGTAAACCCCATCGCTAAGTGACACGTCCCACGTTCCCACAATGTCTCTGGACATACTGTGTTAAGATCCACACTACCCAACCGCTCTATACAATTTTTAATTCTATGTAATTTTTTAACTTCCGCTTGATCACAATAGCAGTCCACATCATGTGCAACTGCTGATTAAATCTCTGTATATTACTGAGGAGGCTACCATCCTATGCTCGCTCAGCAACGAGTGCATTAGTGTAAGAGGCTTAACTTATCAAGGCAGAGAGTATTTGATGATGTTTATGTGCGAAGACAGTTATTTCACTGCAATTAAATTTAAATAGACATCAGGTGTAGGAGTAAAAATCATAAAAAAATCATAAAAACTATTTTCAGTTGTTCAGTTGTTTGCTGGATACAACTACTATACCAACCACAGCACCCACTACCACAATTTTTCCTTAACACCAACTACTATTACTACAAATATACCCACCACATTGGAGGAAATGCATTCACACACAACCGTACCCTGGAACACAGCTGTACCCAACACTTCTGAGCATGTCCATCGGCCCTCACCACAAACTACTCATCTCTCTGTTACCTCAAACTTCAACAAACAACATAAAGAAAAATACCTAGACCACAAGCTAAAGATTTCAGCTGCAGTCTCACCAAGAACTGAACGTGACACACAGAGGCCCACTGCTAATAAACCAGAAACAGAACTTATGACCACCCAAAAGGGGAAAACTAAACCTGACAGTGCCAACAGGAGGAAGAAGATGGATATGCCTGAAAAGCCTTTAAAGAAGATACTTGCAGGGAAAAAAGTGTCTAAGGGGACAAATGTCAGTGTTCAAAATAAAAATGCAGCAAAAAACAAGATGTCTTTGAAGAAGACCAAGCAGTCTAGGATCAAGCAGCAAATCCCAAGAAATCATTAGAAACTTTTTTGAGTTACTTTTACAGAGAAGACGACGACTCATAGTACGTATTGTATTAAAAAAAAAAAAAAAAAGTATTAAAAAAAATAGAGCTCACCATTAGAGAAGAAACATTTTATGTGAAAACTGTAGATAAAAATTTGAAATGTCAAATATAAAAATAAATGTATACAGTTAAATTCATAATTTTCAAAAACCCTAGGAAAAATCCTTACTATTGAGCCCTGTAGATATTTCATTCTTAAAAACAACGGTTCAGCATGTCTGATTCCATGAAAAACCTTGAACATCTATAGTGCAAAAAGTTTATTCAGATAATTAAAATGGTCTTCACACTAAGAAAATGGTTCTTTTAAGGTCTTTTCAATGAAAGGCTCTTTGGTAAACCCAAAATGTGAAAATAAAAACTTTTATTTTCTGGAGTGATGATATACAAGTTGCGTTATTTGCTCATTTAGAAAAAAGTATATTTCCAGAAAATTAAGAAGCATTTTGGCTTGTAAAAGAACTTGAACAATGACTTAAAACTGTTGTCTTATTAACCAGTCTCATTGTCTGCAGGTAATTACGGCTCCAGATGAGCAGAATCATACCCAGGTGGCCAAAACAGTTTGGCCCGATATTGGCCCAGATCCGGCAGGCCTGGAAGAAATAACTCGGCTCGGCTGTGGTTGACAGACTCTGCATGGATATGGGATGAATGACGCCCCAGAATTGGCCCAAATACACTGGCCCGAGTCCGGCTGCCGAAACTGCCGCCATTGGGCCACAGTCATGCCGACAAGAATTGAAACACTCAGCCAGTTCTGGCTTGAGTCTGGGTACTGAAACTGAGCCGGCACTGGGCCACAATCATGATACCAAAAATACTACACTTAGCAGTACTGGTCCAAGATTGGGTACTGAAACTGTGCTGGCACTGGCCCAAATCTGGGTACTGAAACTAAGTTGACACCACCGGCATTGGGCCACAATCACACCAATGAGAAATTAAACACTTAACCAGTACTGGCCCGAGTCTGGGTACTGAAACTGAGCCAACACCACCGACAACTGGGCCACAATCATGCCAACCAAAATTGTACACTTAGCTGGCACTGGTCCAATACTGGCTACTGAAACTGAGCCAACACGACCAGCATTGGGCCATAATCACGTCAATCAAAATGGTACACTTAGCCAGTACTGGCCTGAGTCTTGAGTACTGAAACTAAGCCAACACCACCGGCGTTGGGCCACTATCACGCCAACCAAACGGTACAATTAGCCAGTACTAAATATATTTTACAGTGTCCTTGTTGAACCTACATGTAAGTAAAAAAAAATATTAATAGGAATTAAAATAAAAAAATACACTAAGAAATAACATAACATCGGGCAGGTAAAATATAATGTTTAAGTGTCACTGCTGCATACTCTTTACCACGTTGTAAACGGAGACCCACCCCCAGCACTCAACCTAAACTGGTCCGAGTCTGCATGGCTATATCTCAGCCAAAATCAGACCAGCCCTTATGTGTCCGTAATTGGGCTGAATGTGGCTAAATGTGCCGTGTCTCAGTGCAAATCGGGCCAAATCTCAAAACCCAAACAAAACCCAAAACTATCAACCATCAATAGTCCACTAACTTCTGGCGAGCCGCTAGCCGCTGCCAGAATACAGCCGAGTGAGCCGACACTCAGCCGCAATTGGCCTGATTGCGCTGGCTACCTGGGTATGTACAGTGAACAGAGGGATGAGTACCTGGAGCAAGTGTGTAATATGGCACTTTGGGCCTCTCATAAATAGTACCATGAAGATTGAACACTACCAAACAGGTCAGTGCTGCTTAGCATCTTTGTTTGTAACATGTCCTATCAAAATGTCTTCATTCAGATTCAGTTATTATTATAATTATTTAACAGAACAGGATAAGCCATTGCGAGGCCTGTAGGACAGTGAAATCATCAACCAGGACCTCATCACAACATTTCGGACCATTTTGGTATGATTTCTAATGATTTCAACATGGTTTTGACTGACTTTGACATGGAAGTCAAGGTGTGTGGTAAAAATCGTAGATAATTTTATCAGTGTATAGATGTAGATTTAATCATTTCTCACCTCATTTTATAACATGAAATTATGCATTCCTTGTTTCCACAGCAACGATATGAAGTGCCGATTGTCATGAAAGCAGTGTTTGACTACATTAACACATTGTCAACCCGCATTAAAGAGACAGAACAGCAGAGGACATTTGCGGTTATGTGCAAGAAAGAAGATAAATCAAGATCTCTAGAGGACTTCCTATCTAGGTTTAATTTAGGTTAAATTCTGTTTATTTTGACTGAATGTTCAGAACCATTTATTTGTTCTAATTTTACATTAGATTTAATCATTTTTTTCAATAACTCTCAAATACCCTGCAGTTCCCATCAAAAAAAAAAAAAAAAAAACATTTGGGAAACCCTTTAGTATTATATATAACCTATAATGTAAAAGACCTCAATGGTTATAATATAGTTCAGAGTCAGATAACACACACTATAAAGCAATATGTAGGATTTCTAGTCATTAAACAGAATATCAAGTTATTTCAGCCAGTGGAGCACTTTGGGTTCCTAGACTGTCTGAGTTGTTCATGACATCAGTAAAAGTTGCATAAATCCAGCCAAACTGAACATTTACTAGACTGAAAAATTGCAGGAAAGTTGAGACTGTATGAAACCACACTTAAATGATCAATATTAAGACTGTCTTGAAATATATACAGTATATAGAAAGCTTTGCTGTATCAACACCACTCCCATTTGTTAACGTAACTTGGCAGAATAGACACTTTTTTTGTTCTCTGAAATTCCATGTTAAGCATTAAACAAATTTGGGGTCCAATTCAGTGAACACCCTATGCAATCAAACTACTCTTATGTGCATTGTACACTATCTGGATGTCTGACCTTCAAACAACCCGCCTTAATAACAACTTACAGCTAAAATAAAAAACTATTTGTAGTACATCTTGGGATATGGTCAAGTCATTTTCTCCAGAGATCTTGCTGCTTATAGAAGTGCACATATGTTATTGGTACTTTTCTTTTAATTGGAACCAGCTCTCATCTGCACCAGAACCTTCAATCACAAATGCTTTGAGGAATGGCACCAATAAAAATAGGATGACACAGTCCATTTACAGCGCTTTTATTGGCTATTTTGGAGGTAGGAACATTGTTGAGAATCTTTCTCTGCATTCTTTACAGCCCAGGAGGACCTATGGATGTTTGGGTCCTGCATAGCGATCCAACAGGGACCACTTCCTCTCTAGGGTATGACAGCTTGATTGATGCCCTCTTAAAAGAACACCTGTTTTAGAACAAAAAAAACAACAACGAACATCTTTAATGCAGATCGCATGCATGTTTCAGGGAACATCTCTGAAAAACTCACTCCAATCCCATGTATAGTATGAGTCAGAGTTGGAAACGGCTGAGTCATCTTTTGTTGTTTATCTGTTTAGTCTTTCCAGGCAGCTATAAATTAACCAGACTTTTTCAAATTTCACAAATTGTCATAAATCCACAGGCCTTTGTCATATATCTCTATTGAAACTTGTTGGAAAAACCCTGGATGACATGAGTGGAGTCCTGGAGCTTTATCCCATAAATGGTGAGATTGTTTTGCATTGAACAAAACTCACTTTATGGTTCCTGCACTTCCTTTTTGTTGAAACTATGATGTAGTGCTGAGGGAACTGTGGTCTGCTTTGCAGGAAGTGCATCAGTGGACCGTGAGGACCTGCCTGCCTCGCTGGTGCAGGACATTAGGAGCTACTTCCAGATCAGCCAAGAGTGTTTCTCCATGCTGCTTGTTGGGAAAGATGGCAATGTGAAATCCTGGTACCCCTCCCCTTTGTGGTCCATGTCAATAATTTATGAGCTGGTTGACTCCATGCAGCTTTGCAGGCAGGAGATGGCCATCCAGCAGTCTCTCGGCACGTGCTGGCCTGATGACTACAGTCACCATGATGGTTACCACGAGGGCTACCACGATGGTTACTGTTATTAAGAACAGAAAGGAATGTCTTTGAGCCTTTGCACTCCCTACTGGGAAAGGTGTGAATAGTTTCAATGTCTCAAACCTTTCAATGTTTCAGACCTCTCACTTTATCATTTTGTGGTACTTAATATTTAGATTTGCTTGTGTCAAGAAGTATATTGCTGTTGATGATTTTAAATGTTTTTGATTTTGACTTTTCATAACGTAAATGTATTTGCATATGGGTATGATTTTTTTTTAGTTGTACATTCATGACTTAACAATAATAAACTTTAAATTCCAGTAAAGAAAAATCCAAGCGATCCAAGTTTTACTACATATTTTGCAGATTGCTAACACTGAGTCCCAAGTTAGCGTTTTGTATTGTGGGAACTGTTTTTGTGCTGTGTGGGCTGTTTTATCTGACTTTTCATCCATCTGGAATTTCTTTGCTGCCCTCTACTGGGCATTTTGGGATAGTGTAAAAATATGTCTTGTAGAGTTAACTGTTTTGTAAGTGGACTACAAAGCATTTTTTTAACTGGATTATTCGAACATCTAATGATCTGGATGATTAAAATAAATATATTTTTATGTAAGGGTTAAATGTTAGATGAGTTATTATTATACTGTATGTATGTGCAGTTAAGCAAAATAAAAACCTTTACATTTTAATTAGTACAAATCTTACATATCTTAAACCAAAAGAAATACACAGATCCACATTTTCAGTGATCAAGTTGTTTATATCTCTTCTGCAGAAAACCTTCAAATCATACTTGTAAAAAAAAAGCATTCAACAAAATCACACTCAATATGCTCTGCTTTTGTTTCCAGCATCATAGAGCACACAACACCTAAAAACAAATAAAAACTCTAAAAAGGAAATACTAATGTTGTTCCCACACACAAAACACACACAACCCCATTTTGGTCTCCAGAACCGATCCTAGACTTCTGAGAAGGGGGGTTTCTGTCTGTACTTTCATAAAAAAAACTATTTTAACAATTAAACAATTTAGCCTATAATAGCCTACTATACATAAATTGATTAAAGTAATCAAATGTAAAAAATAAAATATCATATCAAAGTTATCCAATATTCAATGAAGAACAGTGAATAATTCTCAAATTTTCTTTTGTTGTTTGATGAACAGATGATGACAGACAGTGGCAGGTTTATACAGCAGGATGCTGTCACAGAATGCACAAATACTGACTAGCACTTTAAGTTTGATTACATTTCAAACTCTTTATTTCCACTTAAAGGGATACTCCACCCCAAAATGAAAATTTTGTCATTAATCACTCTTCTGTATCATTCGAGCCACAAGGGTTTCTATGTGTATTTAGCTTTGATTAGAATGAAAACAGCGCATCCTTGTGTTGTGTGGATGATAAAGAAGTGCATATGCAGCATACTGTCTGATGGCAGATGGAGTATTCTGATGATGACTTTCATACCTTTTATGGACCTTGACACTGTTATTTTCTTGGCAGTCTATGGGACAGTCACAGGCCTCCCAGTTTTCATCCAAAATATCTTAAATTATGTTCCGAAGATGAATTGAGCTTTTACGGGTTTGGAACGACATGGGGGTAAGTGATTAATGACAAAATTTTCATTTTGGGGTTGAGTATCACTTTAAGACACAATGACTGTGTTTAGTTAAAACTCACCAAGACAGACATTTTGACTTATACAAAGCACAAAGTAGCCTGTTTTTGTCTGCGTTTCAGTCCGTCTCAAATTGCACACATGGAAAGCGCTTGGGGTAGTCTACTGTCACGATTGTCAGCTGGAGTGCCCATGAACTCCAGTAGAGGGCACTCCACTCAGGACTCTAGCATTTGGTGTCCATTTCCATTTCCAACTCCATTTCCCATAATCCCGTGCTTAGGGCTAATCACCACCAGGTGTTCCCCATTACCACTCCCCTATATATACTGTGTTTGAACTCACAATGATTGTGAAGTCTTGTTTAGCCTGGTGTAGCATTTCTGAGCGGCTTTCCTAGTGTCTGGTCCTTCCGTGTCTGATATTGGATTGTGTATACAGCCTTTGATTCTCTGCCACCTGCCCCGACCTCTGCCTGGTACTGTTACTGATTCTGGATATCCCTTTACACACTTGGCGCTGTTATTGGATTACTGCCTGTTTGACCATTCTATATTAAACTACTGCAAATGGATCCGAACGTCTCTGACTCCATGTTACAGAAGACTTCACCATACCAGGATCCAGCAGCCCGGTATCCTCTCGTTACCGAAATGTCTGTTCCCACTTCTAGGTCAGCGTGTCAACTATCCAGCTCTATCATTGACCCAGTAGATCAGCTATTACACCTTCGTCAAGGAGGCCTATCTACTGAGGAGTATGTTCAATAGTTTTGTGACTATTGAACATACTCCTATCATAACAAGTACCGTTCTATGACAAAGTTTTGTTTAAGGACTTTTAAGGTTCCGTTTTGGACTCAATGACCCAGTTAAGTCATGGTTACCTAGAGGGGAGTTTAATGGCAGTTTAAGGGACATCATGGAGTATGCTCTTCTGTTATGTGACTCTCTGTTCACTGTGGGAGAGGCAGAAGACAGCGCTGAAACCCCAAAGAATTTTTTTGGGGGGGGGGGCAACATTGTCAAGCGCAGTCAGCAGCGGAGCCTGAACCACCAGCGCCGCTGCACGAGATGGCCGCCAGCCCAGCGCCGCTGCACGAGATTCCAAAGTCAAGTCACGGTTGATCTTCAGGAGTCACATCAAATCACAAGTGATCATGAATCAAGTCACGTCTCAGCTGAGCTTCCAGAGCCTCGTCACGTCTCAGCTGAGCTTCCAGAGCCTCGTCACGTCTCAGCTGAGCTTCCAGAGCCTCGTCACGTCTCAGCTGAGCTTCCAGAGCCTCGTCACGTCTCAGCTGAGCTTCCAGAGCCTCGTCACGTCTCAGCTATCCATGAACTCACAGCCTGTCCTGTCACGGCCACGGAGGCCGTCCACCAACTCACGGCCTGTCCTGTCACGGCCACGGAGGCCGTCCACCAACTCACGGCCTGTCCTGTCACGGCCACGGAGGCCGTCCACCAACTCACGGCCTGCCCTGTCACGGCCACGGAGGCCGTCTATGAACTCTCTGCCTGCCCTGTCACGGCTATGGAGGCCATTTGGGAACTCTCCAACCGCCTTATCACGGCCACGGAGGCTGCCATTAATCTGTTTATGTTCTCTGTTTCAGTCCTACCTGACCAGACTTGCTCTCCTGTGCCATCTGCTCCACTGTGGTGGTCCTCTGCTCTGCCCTGGTGGGCTTTTGGTCCAGCTGCTCAGCTGTGGTGGTCCTCTGCTTCACCCTGGTGGGCTTCTGTCCCATCTGCTCAACTGTGGGGGTCCTCTGCTCCACCCTGGTGGGCTCCGCCTGCTCTGTCCCGGTGGGCTCCAGTTCCACCTGCCCCACCCTGGAGGGCTCCTGCCTCACCAGTCTCAACCTGGTTCTCTACTTTGCCTGCTCCACACTGGTGCTCTTCGGCTCCGCCCTGGCTTCCTGCTCTGCCGGCCCCACCCTGGCTCTTTGCTCCGCTGTGGCACCCTGCTCAGCCAACTCTGCCTCCCTCCCTTGTCCATCCACTTCCACATGGACCTGGTCCTCCATCCCTCCCCCGTTCTACCTCTGCTCCAACCCCCACCTGAACACTGGTCTACTCCCGCTGGGGCGCTATGCCACGATCGTCAGCTGGAGTGCCCATGAACTCCAGTAGAGGGCACTCCACTCAGGACTCTAGCACTTGTTGTCCATTTTCATTTCCAACTCCATTTCCCATAATCCCATGTTTAGGGCTAAACACCACCAGGTGTTCCCCATTACCACTCCCCTATATATACGGTATTTGGACTCTCAATGATTGCGAAGTCTTGTTTAGCCTGGTCTAGCATTTCTGAGCGGCTTTCCTAGTGTCTGGTCCTTACGTGTCTGATATTGGATTGTGTCCAATTTGTGTTTTTTTTTTTTTTTTTTTTTTTTTTTTTAAGTATCGAGCAAGAACAGCAGGAGACCGCACATGGCAGTCACGTTATGATTTGACTGATTTGGCTGTTACTTAGAAAGGGCGACAGCGCACCGCATTAAGTAAAGGGACATTAATGTTTTCATAACCTCTGGCCAAAATCAAAATCTTATTTGGAATATTATTGCTGGAGATGAAAAAAAAAATCACATTTTGTTTTAATGTTGGCACAATTACTTCATTTATACAGTGAACAAGACAATCATGTCATTGCTGTAAAAATACAGATTTTAAATGGTATTATGCCAAGTAATTAATAATTTCAAATGGTAGTATATCAAGTAATATTACCATGTAATTACAGACAAGTCTAAATAATTCACTTCATGCTGTTGTGTATAATCTGATATATCCAGGACTATAAGGGAGTTAAGCAATAAACACACAAATGTCTTCCTCTGTAAATTGAGTGCTTTTTAAAGAATAATTTATTAAACAAAATTGTAACACTTTATTTTAAGGACCATTTCTCACAACTGACCATCATGCATATTACTAGCATACTGCCTAATTATTCACAGCCTTAGGTTCAAACTAGAGGGTCATTTAAGGAATAGTACGGTCATACCACTTATTACACAACATTTCACCACATAAATAAGGCGATAAAAGATATTGATTTAAGACGAACATTTTTAAAAGTCTTTCCAGTTTAATTATCTCATAATCCATTACAGTGTACAAAACAATCGTAGCAAAATGGCAGCAGTTACGTTTGTATGAAACGAGAGTCTGCAATACCAGGATGACATAATTAAACTTGTACACATAATACTGAATTGAGTTTTAATATTTTATTAGCTAACCAAACGCAAAGCTTCCACGAAGAAAAACTATACCTAGCGCAGACTTCAGTTACCTCGATGAGCCCTGTGTTATCGGCTTTTACCAGCTGTTATCGAGGAATAACACTGACCAATCAAAATCAAGTATTCCACAGAGCCATATAATAATCAGTCTATGGTAATAATGAATATTAAGTAGTGTTTGAAAACTGTATCGTTGCTGTTCCATAAGCGCCACCTGCTGTCTGAGAGTGAATCTGCATTCTCTGCTGTTTTTGATTTGTGCAGATGTTTTATTAGCAAGGCATCATAATGGTTTGATTTAAATAAGTGCATTTTGTTCCACACAATCTGTGACCCACAACGGCCACTTAAAGTGTATAACTGTAAATTCAGTTATCAAAATCATCAGTGCTTAAATAACCTTTAAAGCTGGATCTGTGACTGATTTGGAAATGCTGCTTTTTCTTAATATATAGTTATTATTTGACCTATGCATTCAGTTGAACGGAAGATTTTTTTTTTTTTATAAACTTGTGCTTAACAGACGCTGATGTGGGGTGTTTCAGGACTTTGGAATGTTCTCTCTTGAGGGTAATTCGCTCTGTCCTTCAGCTCCCCTCCTTTTGAGCAGTTTATACAGCCAAGCAATGAAGAATACCACTGCTATTACAGCAAAGTAACTTGCATAGATCAGAAACTGTGAAAAGGAGCAAACAAAATTGCACAGTATATTAGCTTTCATTAGTGATCCACATGCATGATGACACACTCAACTAGAGTCATGTTGTACTCTACCTGTAGAAAAATGTCCAGGCCTAGCCCGGCAGAATCTACTACAATCACGGTAAGAAGTGTCTGCAGTAAGAGTGCGATGAAAGTGTTTACTCCGAAAACCAATGCATAGCGTTTCATGCTTAGGTTAGCAGCTATCTGATACCTGCAATATAAAAGACAAATGAATAGAACCTTTCCCAACATTCATATAAAATGTTTTTCAAAAGGTAAATGTTTTTAAAAAGAATTATGTGGCAATGATCAGAATCCAGGTGCACACGGAGAACCTTATTTACACACACTTATTTGGAGTCTTGGAGCAACAAGATTTTGTATAAATTAAATAAACACTGACGAATATGAAAAAAGTAGGTATTAAAATGGCTCAAAAAAAAAAAAAAAGTCAGAGCTGTGACTAATAAAAATACAGATGGAAATGGAACCAATGACTGAAAGGCTCCCTGCAATTTACAAACTCTGAAGGTCAGAGAGATTTTAGGGCAGAAAAATAAGGAAGGATATGGTGACAGAAGTCTCTTAGTTTATTTTGTAGCACATCCTATTTCAATCTGATGGCTTTTTGTTAGATATCAGTAATTCTCAACTTGGGGCCAGAACCCACCAGGGTACCTCAACACACTTCCAAGCGGGCCGCAAGAGGGTTTAAAATGAATTTAAATTAGACAAAACAGTTAAAAATCAAAATGTAACCTGGCATGTTCCTTATTTAATTAATTCCTTAACAACTGCCACTTGTGGTTTTGGAAAACCTGGATATATGAGAATTTTAAAGACATCATGCAGAAGCATCAGAAAATCAAATAGGGAACGTGATCCGGACAATCATTAAGTGCTACATGCCCAAAAATGTACTACCTGCTAAAGAATTCAATTAATAAAAATCCTTGACAATACCTAGATCAGTTGTTCCCTGGTCCTACAGTACCTCCAAAATTCATACATTTTAAATTTGAACTCTTCAGCTCATTAGAAGAAACTCCAAGACCTAATATGGTTGTGGCAAATAAGAGGGACATCCAAGATGTGCACTGTAATACTTATAATTAACATTAAGACAGATAAATGACTGACAGTTCAAATGGCCAATCAAACACTGCGCTGATTAGCATTGTTATTATCTGCCATTTTGTCTGTCAAACGTATGTCTGTCTGTCACATACAAAACCTCCTTTTTTGGCAAATTCCCAACACTGTAGTAAAAAGGTGTTTTTGTGGTCTAGACAGGCTAATGAAAGAGTATTGTTTGTTGTGTTCCAGACACCAGCCACTTATCTTGAAAATGCAAGCGTTGGATCAGATGCTGTGGTAAACCGTATTAACAACTAAACTTGCACATTTTAAATAATCGCCCCAAAACAAAAGTAATACATCTATAAATAAGGAACAGACTGGTAAATAAAAAAAATCCACATTTATATTTAGTGTTAAAAAATAAGAACCTGATAGAAAAGCATATGCACAATGATAAACTGCATTTTAAGTTCTTTCTAAAATAATCAGGTACATAAGTGAGCTAGCCAACTAGTGATGTCATTTAGATTGATGGGCCTAGATAGTTTACCCACCCTTGAAAAGCAGCAAGTGAAAGTAAAGTACTCACTGTTATAAGGTCAAATACAACATGGTTCATAGCACTTTGTGGTCAGAACAAAATCAAAAGGTATCCAGCTTACACTGGATTTCTAAAGAAAATGGATAAGGAGTGACAGGTTTGCTTACGTTGCTATGGTGATAAGCAGCATGTAGGTAGCTCTGAAGAGCATGTAGGAAGTGTAGCAAACCCAAATATTCCTGATGGTGTCCATGAGATACACACACACTGCAATTACCACAGAGAAAATGCAGAGAGCAAATTCTCCCCACACTGCCCAGGGCACTTTCACGAAGCTTACAACAAATGCTGCAAAAGCACCTAGTGAGAAAAACACAAATCATTTAATTAATGTGTTAAACTGTTCTATTGTGAATCAGATAACACAGGTGTCTGCTGTTAGCTATTTATGACTGTTGAATTTATGTTTATGACAATGATGAAAATGCTGGTAACTATGGAAGCTTGTTGCCGATATGGGACAAAACGATAAAAAGTAACTTTTTTTATCTTTTTTTTACCTTGCAATTCTGAGTTTACATCTCATAATTTGGACTTTGTTTCTTGCAATTCTGTGAAAAAAGTCCAAATCGCAAAATGTAAACTCAGAATTCTGACTTACTTTCTTGCACTTCGCAGGGAGCTTGATTGACAGGCGATCGGACAAATCATAACGCCGAATCCACCATTTTGTCCAACAAACAAACCAGACAGGAGAATAGATTAAGTTTGGTGAACTTAAACTTGTAAAATGGTGTGTACTGACATCTTTTCGTGATTGAAATAGAATACCTGTGAATTAAAATCTCGCAATTCTAACTTGTTTCCCCATAATTACAAGTTTATATCCCTCAAAATAGTTTTGAAAATAGTTTGAATAACTCTTAATAAAGAGATAAAGTCACAATTAATTTTTTTTTTTTTTTTACCCATGGTGGAAAAAGGGCTTCCATAGGTAACAGAAAATGCATAATGCAAAATCATTTAAGAATGGGAATATAATAAAATTAACTGAATAAACAGATAACCAGATGGCCATACCAAGCAAGGTAGAAATGGTCTCCACATATCCATTGTAGATCTCAAACTCATTGGAAGGCAAGATTTTCTCCCAAAGTGCTTGCGCGTAATTAATCACCTGGAGGTAACCACATGTGGATAAAGCCCACCACACTGACCAGGCCAGAAGGGTGGAGGAGGAGTAACACTGCAGAAAGTCTGACCAGAGCATCTTAAACACTTCCAGTAATCCACTACTGCTAGGATTGTCCTTGAGAGTCTGAAAGTCAAACCAAGTCATACAAACAGCTGAATATCAATATGCTGATAAACACGCATATGTCTGTGAACATATCAGTGTCTGCCAATTTTAGCATTTTTTAATTATCATCTCTCTGAGTAGGCCAGTATTCACCTACAAATGAAAATCTGTCATAATACTCACTCTCATTTTGTTCCAAACACAATGGTTAATCTTCAAAACACAAATTAAGATATTTTTAATGAAACATGAGAAGTTTCTGTCCTTCCATTGAAAGTCCAATTTTCATGATGGCTTTTTGAGAGTTTTGATTACCTGGACATTCAATGGAGGGACAGACACTACTCAGGTTTCATTAAAAATTAAATCTTAATTTGTGTTTTGAAGATCAACCAAAGTCTTATGTGATTGGAACAAGATGAGGGTAAGTAAATGACTAATTTTCATTTTTAGGTTAACTATCCCTTTAATAATAATGGTCAGTTTTAATAATTCTTAATACAGGTGAGGTAATACTAGGGCTCATTTTGTTCAAGATCACATAATGGTAAGAAAAAGTATGTAAAACCTTTGGAATTAGTTGGTTTTCTACATTAACTCATCTGATTTTGTGTATGCGAGTCCATCAGTTGTCCTCGGTGTGAAAAGATGGATCTCAAATTGTGAATAAGCTGGAAAATCTATGATTATAATTATACAAATATGTATTATTATAATTTTTATTTTTTATATTATTATAAATTTTAATAAAACAGTTTGGAAGAGCAAAGATGTATACACACACACACACACATTTTTTTTTTTCTTTTTTAAAAATCTACCCACTGTTCTTTCATCTGCACTAAGCTGCATTTTGGACTCTGGATCCTCTGGCTTTTCAATCAGCTGACTACTGTTCATGGGTTCCAGAGCTCCGTCATCCTGAGAGCTGCTCTCTCTCTGGTGAAAGAACAGGCTCTTATTGGGCATGGGTAGGAACCAAGGGGCAACAAAGGCTATGCAGGAGGACACCAGTGTGATGACGCTCAAGTAATACATAGGCACCTGGGCTACAGACACCAGAATCTGTCCAATGAGTGAGCCAATGGCCGAGCCCAACAGAGTGACACTGCGACAAAAACCAGTCACTCTCTGATAATGAGATGGCTCCACGACACTGTAGATGTAGGAATAGTAAGCAACTTCAGTGGCAGATGCCAGACCAAAAAAGAACTCCAATAACTCCATGGCCCTCACACCCTGGGCCATCAGAAGCAAAGCATATGTCACTATGAAGCTGGCCGCCTGGACAATCAGCACAGGCTTGTAGCGAAGGTAATCCGTGGCCAGGAAAACAGGAAAAAGCAGCACAAGGTAGGAATATGTCCAGAATGGATAGATCTCATTCACAACCTATGATAAAAGATAAAGTAGTTATAATTAGTTATATTATAAGTAGTTATATTTTCTTATCAATAATTGAATTTTTGATTTTTTCTTCATTATGATATTCTAGGACAGTTGTAATACCTTGAGATGTTTGGTTTATGCATACCCCCCCCCCCCCCCCCCCCCAATATCAAAAATCTATTTAAATGCGGAAATGAAAAACATCATTAAAAAATAAACATATTTAAATCATAGTATGTAAACAAAACAGCATATCAGACAGTGACCTATAAACAGAAAGCTGAGATGCATAAATAACTATGTAAGCTGACAACCTACAGTTAGCGATTCTTTTAAAGACCACTTCTAACCAGTAACCACACAAACACTCTCTGAAGCCGAAATCTTGTGACGCAGATTTAGTAATTAAAGTAGGATCTTGCTTTTGTGAAAGATTAAACTTCTGGGATTACACAAAATAGCTGGCAGATTTCCCATCTAGTTGGTGGGAAAGCTGACTTCCAACACTGCTACACACAAGTATTCTTCCCATTATTTTCTTCACATCTTTCACATCTTTATAGCTATGCAAATTCTTTTAAAACCGTGCTCAGCAAGGAAGTAAATAAGTTATAGCGGTTACGTATGAAAGTTACTTTTCAGAAAGATGCCATAAAGTGGTCTGGCATCATTTCGCTGAATGCTTACATCACCTTCAGGGACATTTACCTTCTTCTTCTTTGACGTTTTTATGGCGGTTGGCAAACCAGCTTTAGGTGCATATACCGCCACATACTAGGATGTGAAAATCCTGTTCATTAACTCTGTATATTTGAGATGCTTAAATAGTATGTGAAACATGTCTATAGTTGCATCTTCATTTAACAATTTCTGAAGTGAGATCTGATTTAATTCCTATATGAAGTAAGCTGTAATCTTTCGTTATCATATCCATTACATTTTATACATATAAGGTGAGATAATATGCTGTCTTCCATTATATTCTCAAAAATTCTCCTCTCATTTGCAACTATTTTTTGAATATTGTATAAATGTCGTCCTTTATTCCCACCATCCCATCTACTTTGCCACATATCTTTTAACGATTTTTTAATAGCCCTTTTATTTCTAATTAACTCCTAGGAACATTAAACTCTAAGTCTGGATGTTTTAATGTTTTCTCTTTTTGATCTACCACATTTCCTTGTATTCCTTTATGTGCAGGTATCTATACAAAAGAGATAACCGTTTTTGTTGGTATTCTGAACAAACTTTGTAAAATGTTTGAAAAAAATGTCTTGTCTAGTTGAAGACTTGCCACTCATTAAATTTAATAATGCTGAAAGAGTCTGAACATACAGGTTTATTAATCTCTTCAACCCACTGAAGAGCCAATAATATTGCAATCATTTGTTGTATAAACTGATAGATAATTAGATGTTCTTTTTGCTATTTTATACCTGAACCTTGAAACATATATTGCTGCTGCTGCGTGTCCTGTTTCAGGATCCAAATATTGTACGATTGTATCTTTAGGTTCTTGTCTGTTTTTATCATTTATACTCAATAGAACCTGAAAAACAATACAGGCATTGGGAATAACCATGGAAGTGTTACAGGCAACAGTATTGCAAACAGCATATTTACTTATTCCAATTCGATGAGCCTCATTATTTGCTTTCCATCCAAAACTATTTAGATTTACATATTCATGTTCCCAGCAGTTTTCTAATATTCTTTTAACTGTTTGTATTTCTGAATGTCCTTTTACAGCAGCCCAATACACCAGTTTCAGCTTCAACCTGCGAGGCTCCAGTGACATCGCATTCATTTCAACCTGTAAAGCTAATACAGGACAGGAGAAGTATTAAATGCTCCACAGCATAATCTCAATGTCTGATTTTGTATTCTATTCGCCTTATCTGACAGAGATGCTGAAGCTGTTACATAAATCATACTCCCATAATCTAATGTAGACCCTATAAGTGCACAGTATATTATTTTTAGAGTCTGTCTATCAGCTTCCCAATCTATTCCTACCAAACTCCTCAGTACATTCATTCCTCTCTTACATTTATCTACTATCTGTTGAATGTTTTGCAACTGTTATCTTTGAATCCATCTAAATTCAGACACTTGCTCCAGTTTTTGCTCATACAAATTTAACTTAACAACCGGTGTTTTCTTCTTTTTTGAATTATTTTTTTTTCACTGACATTAGTTTTTTCACTGATATCCGAAATCTCCAATTACTTGCCTACATTTCAACTTCTTTAATAGCATTCATGCTTTCTTTTAAATACAACAAATGTCTACCTCTTTATAAAGCACCATCGTCTTCATATAAAGACTTTTCAATCCCTGGTCCAACTGTATTAAAAATATCATTTATCATTATGTTAAACAATATAGGGCTGCAAACACTACCTTGTGGGGTACCATTTTCAATTGCATATATTTTTGAGTATGAAGACCCCACCCTTACTTGAATGGTTCTATCAATTAAAAAAATCCTTAATCCAAATATATATTCACAATTAAAATTCATTTTATTCAGTTTAATCAAAAGTCCTTCCTTCCACATCATATTGTACGCTTTCTCTATATGTCCAAAAACACACCAACTAATACTTCTTTATTAACCTGATTCTTTCTTATATCCGATTCTAGACTTAAAATGGCATCTGTTGCGTTTCTACCTTTTTTAAAGCCACTCTGATGAGGACATAAAAGATTTTTTGTGTCCAGAACATAATTCAGTCTTTTCCACTACCATTGGTTCCATTGGTTTACAGAGGTTAGATGTAAATGCAATTGTTCTGTAACTTGTAATTTTTGAATGATCTTTTCCTGGCTTTACAATTGGAATAATTATGCCATGTTTCCAAGAGGAAGGGAGCTTTCCTAATTTCCACACTCTATTATGAAGATATAATTTTTTTTTTTTGACTTATCTGATAGGTATAATCATTTCATTACATATTTCGTCTTTACCAGGAGAAGTGTTTCTCACTTTTGCAAGTGCCTGATTTAATTCACATAGTAAAAACTTAATCTACTGAGCTTTTATTTACATCTCTTTGTTCTAAAATATTTGGATTTTCTTTCATTTTTTCTCTATATAATCTAATTTATTTTGATATAGTTCTATTACTATAAAGCTTAACAAATTTTTCAGCCAATATTTCTACTTTTTAAGAGTTAGATATCACTTGTTTTGCTTCATGAATTAAAACTGGAATTTCTCTATTAGGTTGAATCCCATCTTGAATCCCATCTTTCTTATCATTCCCCACATTTCACTAACGTCTGTCTCTTTTCCAATTTCATCACAGAATTTCCTCCAATAATTCTTTTTTGCCATCTGAGTTGTTTTCCTGACAATTGCTTGTGTTCTCTTATATTCATTAAAATCATTAATCATTTTTTTTTTTTTACTTTCTTAAATACTCTTTTAAATACTGTTCCTTTTTTTTATAATTTCACTGCACTCTTCTGTCCACCATGGTACAGCCTTCTCCTTTTCCCCGTGCTTTTCCCAATCACAGTTGCAGTTTTGTAAATAGCATCACTTATACATTTATTTAATTCATCAACATCTTCTACCGATATATCTATTGCTAACATTCTTATCTCACTTATTTCTTGGAATTTTTCCAGTCAGCAGATTTAAGTTTCCATCTGGGATTTACTTCTCTTTCAACTTGTTCTATTCCAATTTTACAGCTTGTTGGGAAGCCACATTTACCTCTGTCTCCGTCAGGTTTTTATCAGGTCCCATCAAAAACGGGATTAGAAAAGGTTCCAGTGGTCTGTGGCTGCAGAAAAACCCATAAATACAGAGTAAAATGGTAGGGTAAAGCCATGGTTCAGACATTCTCGTTTGTGCCTATTGACCTCGAACAACGCAGGGGCATTTTGCAATCTCGCTGACTGGTTTGAAAGCGATCAAGTAACAAGCCAATGAGAGCTGCTACGTCCCAATTCGCATACTATCCGTCCTAAATAGTATTCGAAATTAGAAATAGTATGTCCCAATCCCAAATCGTAGTATGGTGAAATGAGTATTCCAAAAGTACCCGGATGGTTTACTACTTCCGGTAGAAAGTCCAGTGCAGGGCTTAGTTCCAGTCCGTTTTTTTTATGCACTTGACTTGCAAACTTAATTCCCTCCGTCTCGTTTACTCGGATGTACGGCATTGATTCGCCTACATTGCATGAGTGCCCACTTCTGACGGAATCCTTGCAATGGGCTGAAGTTCTGAACTGGAACGTCCTAAGCCCCTGATCACTTAGAATCAGCTATTCAGCTGGTTTATTGTTGACATTTTTCCCTTACGAATTTGTTTGGTGCAGCATTCTATATGTAGATAGCTATGCCTATATATATACGCGAACTGCGATGACGTCATACTCGTTTTGCATTGTGGTCTATGGAGCAGCCTGAAGTGTGCATATGAAGCAGACTGGCTCCCTCTGTCAAAATCGAGGGGTCGAGGGTCTGTCCATATAAACTTCCCTCGTACGTCGCGAAGTGGAACGTACTTCAAAATGGCAGCGGGGATTCCCCTGAGGGGAAGTGCTTAGGGAAGTTCGCGAGTACGTTTGTAAAAGTGGAGTGGAACGCAGCACAGATCCGTACGATTAAAACTACAAACACGCATGAAAAGTGTTAAAAAACTACAAACATGAGGAATATGCAAGCCCTACTGACAGGTAGAGAAAGGGGTTTGAGTGATAAAAATCAATATCTTACCTGTTGAAAAAACCTGTTATCCGCGTTATATTTCATCTGCAGCAACACTGTGAACTTTATAATGATACTTTGGTCAGGTGGCGTAGCAAGTCAGCCCCTGGCACATATGCAAAAAAGTGTAAGGCCCCCCTCCACACGTTATGGGCTCCAACTCGGTTAACTTGATTTTTGATTTTTCTGAAGTAAATAACGTTACTAGACTATTCACAAGTTGTTTTAATTATGGTATATGCTTGTAAATAATACTTAACATTTTCAAGTCCATTCATTGTAGCACGCAAGCCACCAAATAATCGCAATAAGCTTTTTGTTCATTTTATTATAACACAAAGTCTCAGCATTCTGTCATTTTAAGATAAAATACAAGCAACAAATGTGTTTTACGCTCTTTAATTTGTAGTGAGATAACTATATTCACCTCAGTTCAAGCAGCATGAATCAACATTTTCCTCTTTAATATATGCAGCACGAAATAGGCTAAACATGAACAAATATTTTTGAATGCATGTTGAAAAAGTATCAGGACAATTAAAAACAAACGAATGTCTCATGAAATCGATCAATTCGAGTTTCAAAAAACGTCAAAAAGCCTATTGCTGTTTTTCGTGTTAAATGTGAAGAATGACATTGGATGCCACAGACTTTTTTTTTTTTTTTTTTTAGTAGGCCTATAGGCTATGTAATTTTCACATTTACTTCATGCAATATAACATGATTTTATTATCGTTATTTTGACGTTATTCTTAAAATATTATGACGTTAATCTTTTATTTATTTAGTTATTTTTTAGCGTGGCAATAAAATGCCACTCTAGGCGATTACTGCATGCAAACACAATCTTGGACGCGCCTTTAGAGAGAAATGCATCTTAACGGATTAGGACTACATAATTAAAGAGTTTGAATTTTTTATTTGAATTACTTCGTTTTAAAAAAGTAATTTATAGTATTCTATAGATATATTTATCATGTCAATGAGGCAAGTATTTGCTGAGTTTCGGTTCAGTTTTTGTGAAGCGCTCCTGCTCAAAATCTAGACTGCAGAAAGCCATCCTGTTTGCTTTCTTTATTTTCTTTATACAATACCACAACGTTTTGTTGATATTGTGAGTAGACACTTTGCAGTTCTGAATGACTTATACTCTTACCTTTATGAGGAAAAACTAGGCGTATTTTAAGTTTGCACTCTTATTATAAATATATATATATATATATATCGTTTGCAATGGGTTTTATTGTTTTTGTCTTGTCGCGGAGGTGTTCTGACCATAGACAGTAAGGTTCTGACCGGGACTACTAGGACACACATCACTGTATGACAAGGGGCGTAACATTTCCGTCACATGCTTTAGGCATTCGGCCAATCACAAAGCACTGGATAGCTGGCCAATCAGAGCACACTTCGCTTTTCAGACCGATGAGCTTTGTAAAAAAAATGACGCGTTTCTGAAAGGCGGGCAAGAGGAGGAACAATAATGTACAGTATGTGGTAAATAATGTGTTTTTTTGAAACCTTAATCCCCATAAACACATTTCATTACCCCAAATACACAAAATAATGTTCTTTTTAGCAACATTATATGACCCCTTTAATTTTTTTTTAGTTTATATTGTGAAATGCATTAAGTGTTTTATGCAAAACTCGCTGTCTGGGGCTGGCCGCTTGGTAGGCATACTTTAAAAAACAAAAACGAATTTAACAAACATAAAATGTTATTATAAAACTTAATAAAGAGACATAATGAAATACCACTTTTCAAAATACCAAATAACCACTTTGCCATTAAAAACCAAAACTGAACTATTTTTAATGGCTGCAACAGCAGGGGCAAGTTCAAGGTCAAACCGGTGTGCAAGATTTTGCTACAGTTTACGGTTTGAACGACATGTTTCCTGGAAACGGTGTGCAAGGGGGTTTGAGATACGTTTTCTCTTGTTGGTGGGTGTGTCAAAAATGTCAGCCCAATCAGCAGCAAAATGTATATAAACCATGCAGTATTAAAGCTGGCACAATGTAATTAACATCAAAATAAATGCACAAGACCAAGTATATTGTTTACACATGTTAATTGACATTAAAGGCAAAATAACTGAAATAATAAGAGCACAAGTATTGATCTGGAACTTCTTTAAGTCTGTCTAAATATCATTCATAATTGCAATGTCTTCTGGTCCATATCCTTTCCTTATGAAGGTGTGCTAGACACTGATTAATGTAACATAAAAATTGTATACATATTTATATATTTTGCTATTGTATTGTGGAGTGACACTTTCATAAACTTTTCTATACTCCTCTGATTATATAATGGTAAACAATAACATAGCACAACAACAGTGATCAGCAACAATGATAAGACTACTACTCACAATAAAAATAATAAGGTCATATCATAACACAGTCTCGGAGGTAAGAAGTGGATTATCCTTCACCTGAAATTTTTGTCTTTTCATCCTGAAATGCGAGGCAAATGTTGGATCACAATAATTTGAGCGAATTTGCTGCATATACTTATAAGACTATGACATCATCGCAAATCGCGTTTAATTTATCCCCACTCCAAAAAATCCCATAATATATAAAAAAACACCAAACAACTCTTTAATATATAGGCCATTATTATTATTATTTTTTTTTTTTTACAGTTATAACAGCCTAAATATACATATATACATATAGAATACTGCACTAAACAAATTCGTAAGGGGGGATTCTAAGTGATCAAAATCTTTGGACGTTCCAATTTAGCCCATTAGGGTTCCGCCAGTATTTGGTACTTATGCAACGTAATCAATGATGTACACCAATAAATAACACGGATATTAAAGCAGAAGTACAAAAAATCTCGAGACATGTCATCTTGTTATGTTATTTCTCAATGCTCGGCGTAAATGAAACGTTTTCTGAAAGCGTGTTTTCTTTGTGGTCCTGAAATTACCCTAATAGATTAGATTGGGTATCCACTGTAAGATTCTGTGTGTTATGGTTTAATAAAAGACTAACATGGAGAATTTTTATAAAAACAGAAAAACATAAAAAAAAACAACAACATTGTAACAAGTTTTATATGTCATGGAGAAGATTGAGAACTAATGCAACCAAAACCAAACACCGTAACCTTACTTGGTTAATATTCAATAGGCCTAGTCTGTAGGGCTGAATATTAACAAAGGAGTTTATTTCTCGATTTCACATTGATCAAAGCCTGTTGGCTGAGCCTACATGCTGTGCACTTTTGAATTAGGTTCCCAGCATATGAACGTGGGCCATTTCAGGCAGTGATGAATTTTGTCAAAAATTATCTTTCAGTTGCAATAATGTTTTTACTAAAGGCACTTGTATGTACTTACAGAAAGAGAGAGAAACAGATCAGCTGGAGGTAAATGTTTATAATGTTTGAAAGACTGCCATAAAATACATTTTATTTGTTTTTCTCTCAGAAAGATTCTACAATTTTTGTGCAAGAATTTTTAATTGGGTGTTGAGACATTTTAATGAGTTATGAGTTAATATGATCAAAACAGTTTATATTTAATATTACCAGCTTGATGTTCATTGATAAAGCAGAGATGATTTTGATTGTGATGAGTGAATGTGAGCATAACAGGTTTTTTATAAAAAAAAGGCTTTTTTTTATTTTTTAGAATTTTTAGTCAATGTTAATATTAATTAATAACACAGAAAAGGTTAAAAGTCAAAATTTTGAAATTTTGTTAATGCATTAATGTTAATTTGAGCAATGTGTTTTCAGATTTGTTTTTCTGGTTTGTTCATGGCTGCATAGCACTGATTTATGTTTCTGCCAGTGGGTGCCCACCCTTTACCTCTATGTACATTAATGTTTATTCTAGCTTTACAGAAAGCCTTTTCTCTCATCTGCTATAAGATTTAATCAACATCAAATATGAATGGTTGGATATTGACTTTGTGGGGTCAGTGAGTGGAACACTTCATTGCAGGAAGTATACACTCTTTAGAAAAAAAAGGTACAAAAGATGTCACTGAGGTGTTATCTTTGAAAAGGGTACACTTTTGTACCTTATTTAACCCTAAAGAGTGCATAATAGTCCCTTAAAAGCATATATTAGTACCTGAAGTGTACATAGCCTGCCTCACCAGAGAAGTATTACCATTAGCTATATTCCAAAGTAAGAAAGAAATTACAGGAATTTTTCACCTCACAAGGAATAACAGTCAGATTATTGGTTACTTTTCATAAGCGTTTGGAGACCCCTGTGTTTCTGCTCCATGCTAACAGAAGGTGGCGGTAATGAGCTATTTTAGTTTGCACCACGCCTGAAACGGCAAAGGGAAGAGAGAAGAAATTGTTTCATAGGAAATTCTCCTCTGTTGTTCGGTAGTAACGGATACGTTATATGGATTACATAATTAGATTACAAAAATCAAGAGTCTACTAATAGAATATGGTACATTTTATTTTTTTTATGACACGATTACACATGAATCAGCAAGAATAATTGACTGTTTTTGTTAGTGCGTTTTATAAGAGCTGTCCACGCCGGAGCTTCGTGTGAAGATGGAGCGGTCTCGTTCAGCATTTGACCACTGGATGCACAAACACCACTTCACGTTCAGGGACACAAGAGGGAGAAACATTACTGTTCAGTGCAACCTCTGCCTCCCAAAGATCAACATCTTATCCACTGCAAGGGACTCGACGTCTAATCTAAAGAAGCATTTGGAGGTAGGCTACATGTGCATGTTTTCTCAATTTAACACCCAACGATTGTGTTTTATTGTATATTTGAGTTTGCGGGGAGACAATGCGAAAGTAGACTCGGTGGAGTATAGATAAAAAGCTTTTGTTACACTCCTAAATGTGAATGCAAGGAAACGATATATGATCGAATTTGGTGGCTTATAAACACAGGTAGGCACTGATTTCCACTTTATCTGGTTTTCAGGCGAAGTTTTAAGCGAAACGTGGGACAGTTGATCAACAAAGTGGGAGTGGTTTTGAGTTAATAGTAAACACATTTATTTTAGGAACAGTTATAAGTTCGATGTTAGAGTGCTAAATTGGGTCTAGTATTAACATTACGTACAGTATAATATCCAATCATAAATGAAAAAGCTTAATTTGAAAACGATTGGTGTAACGTAACGTTAGGTGAGCAGAACTGTTCCTGACGTTTCTATAACAAACTCTTGTTCTGCGAACATGATTAAATCAAAAACGTTAGTAACATTCATTTACTTAGGGTAAATGTTAATGTAAGACGTGGCCAGGTGGGAACGAGGGGTAATACCGCATGTAGTTTGTTTATTGTGCTCTGCTCTGCAGAAGGAAAGAATGGCGCTTATGTCACTTATAAGTGATTCGGCAACGACATCTTACTGTATGTTTGTAAAATAAAGTCTTAAATTATCGAAACATGCATATCCTCCGTAAATTTACATTTAAAAAAGCAATGCTCGTCTGAGAAAATGGCGGACGGCGGCAGTTGCCATAGTGGATCGGTCCATAACGTTTTAAAGGCGGGCGCAGCGAAGTGTTTAACTTTGTTATATGAAAAATGTTATCTACGAAATCGACCCCTATTCCCTATATAGTGGATAACTTGTAGTCTACTACACGAGAAAGGAGTGAATGTAAAATTTCAGATCGAATTGAGACATGATGTAAATATCGTGCGCTGGAGAGGGCTGTGGACAGACAGGTGTGTAAATGAACTCGATAATAAGTGAAAGTATGGATACTGAGTCAAAATTTTACAAAAAAAAAAAAAAAAAGGCTTACCTTTAAATTGTCATTAAGTATTGAAAAAAGTAACCTAGTAAACATAAAAATTAGAAGTTTCTTATTTAAAGGGGTCATATGATGTTGCTAAAAATAACATTGTTTTGTGTATTTGGTGTAATGAAATGTGTGTATGTGGTTTAAGGTAAAAAAAAAAATACATTATTTTCTACACTGTACATTATTGTTTCTTCTCTGTGCCCCGCCTTTCTGAAACCCATCGTTTTTTAGTCAAGTCTGCTTACATACATACATACATACAGGGAATTGAGGTTCAGAGTTCAGTGGTGCATGGGGTAAAAGAGGGGAGGGGGGGCAAGGTCGGGAGGGAGTTCAGCTTCCTGACAGCCTGATGAATGAAGCTGTCCTTCAGTCTGCTGGTCCTGGCCTGGAGATTCCACAGTCTCCTCCCTGATGGCAGCAGACTGAAGAAGCTGTGTGATGGGTGAGTGGGATCACCTGTGATGCAGAGGGCTTTACTGGTGAGACGGGTTCCATAAATGTCCTGGAGGGAGGGGAGGGAGACACCAACAAATCTTCTCAGCTGCTCTCACTATGAGTTGAAGGGTCTTCCAGCAGGACGCATTGCAGGTGCCATACCACATAGTGATGCAGATCGTCAGAATGCTCTTGATGGTGCCTCTGTAGAAGGTGCACATAATGGAGGCCAGGGCTCTGGCTCTTCTCAGTTTGCGGAGGAAGTAGAGACGCTGCTGTGCTTTCTTGGCCTGTGCTGCAGTGTTTTCAGTCCAGGAGAGGTCCTCTGTGATGTGCACACCCAGGAACTTGGTGCTGCTCACTTTCTCCACAAACGCACCATTGATGGTCAGAGGAGCATGCTGAGTGTGCACTCTCCTGAAGTCAACAACAATCTCCTTCATCTTCTCCATGTTCAGAGAGAGATTGTTGTCACTGCACCACCCGGGCAGGCGGCTCACCTCGCTCCTGTAGTTTGTCTCATCTCTGTTGCTAATGAGAACTACCACAGTCGTGTCATCCGCATACTTAATGAAGAGGTTGTAGTTGTGTGACGATGTGCAGTCGTGGGTCAGCAGAGTGAAGAGGAGGGGGCTCAGCACACATCCTTGGGGGGCCCCAGTGTGTAGTGTGATGGTGCTGGATGTGTTGCTGCCGACCCGTACTGCCTGAGGTCTTCCAGTCAGAAAGTCTAACAGCGAAGTGTTGAGCCCCAGCTGGACCAGTTTGTGAATGAGCTGTTGAGGGATGATTGTGTTGAATGCTGAACTGAAGTCTATGAACAGCATTCTGACGTATGAGTCTTTTTTTTCTGTAGATGTGTGAGTGGAGGGTAGTTGAGATGGTGTCATCGGTCGAGCGGTTCGACTGATATGCAAACTGGAAGGGGTCCAGGGAAGGGGGAGGGCAGACTTGATGTGTTGCATGACTAGCCGTTCAAAGCACTTCATGAGAATAGGGGTAAGTGCAACTGGACGGTAGTCATTGAAGCAGGATGGAGACGGTTTCTTCGGAACTGGGATGATGGTGGTAGCTTTGAAGCATGTGAAGACAACAGCCTGACTAAGCGAGATGTTAAAAATGTCTGTGAGGACATCAGTGAGTTCCACTGCACAGTCTCTCAGTACACGCCCAGGAATGTTGTCAGGACCCGGAGCTTTGCGTGCTTTTATCCTGCTGAGGGATCTCCTCACGCTGTCCGGGGACAGCGTCATCACCTGGTTGCCGGGAGGAGGTGGAGTCTTCTGTGCAGTGGAGCTGTTTTGTGCCTTAAAGCGAGCGAAGAAGGCGTTTAGCTCGTTCAGCAGGGAGATGGTGCTGTCACAGGTCCGCGGTGGGGGCTTGTAGTCCGTAATGGTCTGTATCCTCTGCCACAGGCTCCAAATGTCTCTGCTGTCGCTGAATCGATGGGCTATCCTCCTGGATTACGGTCTCTTAGCCTCTCGATGCCGCGGGACAGGTTGGCCCTGGCTGTCCTCAGGCCCACCTCATCTCCAGCTCTGAAGGCAGCATTCCGCGTCTTCAGGAGTCTGTAGACCTCCCTGTCATCCACGGCTTCTGGTTGGCCCGGACAGTGATGGTCTTTGTGACTGTTACATCATCAATACACTTGCTGATGTAGGCAGTGACAGTCTCTGAGTACTCTTGGAGGTCTGTGGTGTTATTGTATGTGGCAGCCTGTTTAAACATATTCCAGTCAGTGGTGTCAAAACAGTCTTGAAGAGCCTCAGATGACCCTTCTGGCCACACTTGAATTTGTTTGTGAACTGGTTTGGCGACTTTAACGAGCAGTCTGTATGCAGGCATTAGCATGACAGTGATGTGGTCTGAGGCACCGAGGTGGGGGAGTGCTTTGTAAGCTCCTCTCTGTGTGGTATAAACAAGGTCTTATATGGTTTTTACCTCTTGTTGGAAAATTAATGTGTTGGTGTATTTTTGGGTACACATTCTATAAGTCTGTGTGGTTGAAATCCCCAGCCAAGATGAGAAAAGCATCAGGGTGGGCTGTCTGCTGCTCACTGACGTGCTGGTACAGTTCATTCAGTGCCTCACTCCTGTTGTTGTTGGAGCTGGGGGGAACATAAACAGCAACGAGCAGTATGGCTGAATATTCCCTCTGCAGATAGAATGGCCAGCACTTAATAATCATAAACTCCACCAGGGGTGAGCAGTGTTTGCAGACCACAACAGCATCACGGCACCACGCATCATTGATGTAAACACAAATCCCGCCGCTGCGTGATTTACCTCCTGCGACGAGAGCTCTGTCCACTCGATAGCATGTCAGCTGATCGAGCTGGATAGCGCAGTCTGGAACACTGTCGTTGAGCCATGTTTCCATGAACACAAAAACACAACAGTCTCTTACAGTCCTCTAAGTTGAGCGTAGTAATCAGATGTAGTCCAGTTTATTGTCCAAAGAGCGTACGTTAGCCAGTACGATGGAGGGGATAGCTGGCTTGTGAGGGTTAGCCGTTAGCCTAGCCCGGATACCCTCGCGCTTACCCCTCTTCTGCTTCCTCTCACGCGGCTTGTGGCACCTCTGCTGTGGGTGAGATGCAGCAGTGAGGGTCGGTGATGGTGAAGGCCTCTGGAGCAGACCGAGATCCCACAGCTCTTCAGCGTTCAGAGTTTAACTCTTACAAAAAAAAAAAAGTGGTTCTGCCGACATCGAGCAGAAACTCCCGGCTGTATGCGCGATGAAGACGTACAAAAACGCTGCAACTCACAAGACAAAAAACACGAAAACACCATTCTAACGGGAGAGAGAGAAGCCGCTGCGTGTGAACGAGCCGCCATTTGATGAACAAAGCTCATCGGTCTGAAAAGCGAGGTGTGCTCTGATTGGCCAGCTATCCAGTGCTTTGTGATTGGCTGAATGCCTCAAGCTTGTGACGGAAATGTTATGCTGCTTGCCATACTGTGGTGCATGTCCCAGTCAGAACAACGGCGCAACAAGACAAAATCAATAAAACCCATTACAAACGAGCCATTTGTTGCATCCAGTGGGGACATAATTACGGATTATAATGACTTATACTGTGTTTTTACACGTTGCTTTGCATCGCGCCCCGTAAACATAAAACCATCACTGCATTTGTGATTGGAGAAACGACAAACAACAAGTGCTACTCTACACCAGTGGTTCTCAATTCCAGTCCAAACGCCCCCCAGCTCTGCATATTTTGCATGTCTCTCTTTAACACACCTGATTCAGATAATCAGCTCGTTCGAAGTGAGCGTGCATGAACTGTGATCCCATTGACATGGTCCCTGCACAGTGTTCATTGCTCCCTACTCCCTGAGCAGGGGAAATCTGTTGAAGTTTACCTCACTTCGGAACATTTATTAAAGGATTTGCCCTGCGCAACGTCTTCACACACAGACAAGTGTGACACATACCTCTGTAAAAAAATACAATTTAAATTCACGTCTCACACACTTCAATGCACTTTGATTGCAACATATACGTTCGATTCAAACTGGAATCATGGCTGAATATCCTGTGATGTCCACTTCGCAGGACACTTACGTTTGAATAGAACAAACATCTGAAGCCATAAGAGAAACATACAAACTGTGCAGAGCGGGGGGCGCAAGGACTGGAATTGAGAACCGCTGCTCCATACCGCTCAAAACTCGCGTTTGAGTCATCAGTGGCAAATCCTTTACATATGTAAACGTACTTACAGACTGTGAGTCAGAACAGCCGGCATTGCAATCTTCTATATTTGGGTTGAACTGTTCTGAAACAGTGTTGTAAATAGAACTTAACCACTGATTTCTAGTTGTGTCCTCTTTTGGAAGGCCAAACTAAGTATTTTTGCTTTCACAACAAAAGAGCATCTCCACGATATGGGGCTGGCGGCAACAGCGAGAATAAAAGGTAACGCCTTCTTTCTTTGCGTGAACATTTGAGCGGCATTATGCAAATCTTCCCACATCATGAGGTAGACATGTGGGGGCATGTTTTAATGAGGCGTTTTAGGAGGGTGTGGACAAGTCTTAACTTTTATAAAGAATATCTCTTTGGCTTTGAGACTTTAGTCTTTGCAACTTTACTGATCTTCTTTATGCACCAAGAGCTTGTAAAACTCCAAAGAGAAAGGAAAACTTGAAAATACATCATATGACCCCTTTAACATTTTAACACTGTAAAAACCTTTTCAGCAATGTTGCCATCAATGGGTAACCAAGTGCCCACAACCAATCTAAAGTATCCAGATAGAAATTTATTGCCCATTCTCAATGGGAAAGTGCCCAAGCAACATCACTCAGTAACATTGCTCAAAAAATTGCCCCGTGTGTCATCAACTTAAATAAACCTCAGAAACACAAACTAAATTGAAAATAAAAAAGATTGCTATGGACTGTATGCTTATGATAATTAAAACATACAATATTGATTTTTAAGCCACTTTTTGTGATGCCAGTTCAGTGCTTCTATCTGCAATAATTGTTTAATTGAGGCACAGTTTTTTTTGTTTGTTTGTCTCTGAAATACTGAGATGCGATTTAGCTATATTAATCAGCATATCATGTTACTAATTTGATTGACAAGAATGGTGTAATTACAAGTATTCAATTTAAGTGCACTTGAGTAAAGTCCAGTTCCCCCAAAATAATACTTAAATATATAGTAATTAGGGCTGGACAATATATCGAACGATATGATCATGCGCATCTCGTCAGTAAAGCCGGTTCCATGATTAGCGGTAAATCCCCATCACCTGCTTTCAAATGGAGCTGCAGTTAATACACAGAGCCGTAGTTCACTGAGAAGCTACGCTATATCGAGTTCATTATTGAAGATGAATCGCCTTTGATAATGAACTCGATATAGCGTAGCTTCTCAGTGAACTACGGCTCTGTGTATTAACTGCAGCTCCATTTGAAAGCAGGTGATGGGGATTTACCGCTAATCATGGAACCGGCTTTACTGACGAGATGCGCATGATCATATCGTTCGATATATTGTCCAGCCCTAATAGTAATCCAGTAAAATTACTCAAGGATTTTACACCTCTAGCTGTGAGGCTGTTGCATAAAAAAACAAAACTACATTTTTTTTTTATACATTATCATTCAGTGAGAACGTTACAGTATAACGTAAATTTTCATGTCAATTTTTTAGTTTTCTTGTTTTAAAAAGGTAAATACTTCTGAAATAAGCAATCAAAACTATGTATCAAATTGTTTATGTAGTTTTGTTACACTTCACACTGGTATTCATACATAATGTAATTGATAATAAAAATACCTTACAGTAATGGCCAAAAAATTAATTTATGATTGTACAGTTATACTCCTCTTTACAGTCTTTTTTCTCTAGCTTGCACCAATAAAAATACCATAATCATAGATTTTGGGTATTCTCTAGTTTTTGAGGATTGTACGATATAGTGCTAGGTGGTTTGGCCAAAAATCTGTATCCCCTTTTTATTTTTTCTGGCATTTTATCACATTTTTTCCCTGACTGGGCCTTTATATGAATTAGAATAATAATTATGTTGCTAATTCTTTAAGTTTCATAAATTGTTTTGTGCTGGGTTATTTGCCCAGTTAAAAAAGTAGTTGTGTGTTATTAATAGTTCTAATAGTTCTCTAACAATTAGTCAGAATTGTATGTTATTAACAGGGATCCCCTCTCAATGTACAACACTGTCTATGTTGCTTAGCCACTTCTACCAGTATGGTGTTTTTTTAATTTTTAAATTTTTTAATTCATACCTTGTGCGTAATTTAAACCAGTTTACTGTTTGAACCGGTATATCATCCAGAACTAGAAGGACTGAATGAGTGCACTGAGTAATCTATACCATGGTTTCACGTATATTAGTTTTCATAATGCATTATATAAGGGACTGGGGCAATTTCAGAGACAAGAGATGGTTTAGGATATGTTAGTTCATTATAGTATGACGAATAATTATCATTCTTCAAAGCACTTTATCTGTTCCAACTAGCAGTGTAATGGTATGATGATTTTACGGTACACGGCTTTAAATACAGACATTATTATAGTACAAGTAAGGATTCTTATTTTTAATAAAACCAAAGAAAATTTATAATTTTTCCATTTAATCTACGTTTAATTAAGAGAGAGTCATAAAAAATGTCTAAATTGCGACTTTTTCCTCTTTCATTTAATGTCACTCACCTTGCCAGATGCGCAAACGCCAGCACACCGAAATATCGGAGCCTGAGCCTCTTTTTCTCCCACCTAAGCGGCTAAGGTCTGCTGTATGGGAGTATTTTGGGTATTTAAAAGACCCAGGAGGCACCATCAATGTTGATGGTTATCCAGTTTGTAGATTGTGTCGGAAAAAAGTGTCGGCTCGGGCAAGCAACACCTCAAACATGGCGCACCATCTCCGTGACCACCATCCCAAGGAATTTGCAAAGATGAATGTAAGTGGAAATACTGTGAATTGCTAATAAATAAAAGGTAATAAATTATGGATCCCCCTTCATAATTTTTTTGTGCTTTCTGTAAACGTCTTATGCAACAAATTACTGCAGACCGACTGTTTAATGCGGAAAAAATTAATAAACACAATTACTGTGAGGAAAAAAACCCCCAGCAATAAACAACAAATGTAATAAATTATTGTAACTTTTTCGTTGTACCGTGATGATCTCATACCGTTACACTTCTAGTTCAATTCACCTCAAAGCCACTGTCCCACTGTGTCCAACATGTTAAAGGGATAGTTCACACAAAATAAAAATTGTCATCATTTACTAATTGTCAGGTTGTTCCAAACCTGTAAGTTATTGTCTTTTGTGAAACACAAAAGAAGGCATTTTGAGAGAATGTTTTGACCATACAGTTTCTTTGTCTGTACAAAAGCAGTTTCAAGAGGGACTCATATCCTTCATTCATTCATTATTTATTTCAAACCTGGAAGAAATAAATATTCGCAAAATACTCTTAATGAATGAATGAATGAATCGCTATTGAATATGACATTTTCTAGGGTGATACATACTTATCATTTAATGTCTTAAAGTGTTTAAGTGTTTAATCTGCCTTGGTTTCACCAAGTTTAAGCACAGAAAATAAATGTCTTGTTTTGATTCATTTTCTTTGTCCCCCAGAGAAAGCATTCTGTGGTGTGTAGGAGAAAAATAAGAGATACACCAAGCAGTGAAGCACCAAGCAGTGATGGACCAAGCAGTTATGGACCAAGCATTTTGGAAAATCAAACAGCAGAACTGTCTGAAGCAAAAGAAGCTAAGATTGATCCCACAATTTATTATCAGACATCCCAATCAAGGCTAAATACCCTGGTTTTCAATTTCATCGTGGAGGATGTGCAACCTATTTCAATTCTAGAGCAACCTGGTTTCAGGAGGTTGATCGAAGTTTTAAGCAGGGGCAAAAAAGTCATGAGTCAAAATGCTTTTATCACTAAACTTGAAGTAGCATTCAATAAAATGAAAGGGGAGCTAAAAGTGAAACTCGACAAAGTGAAGACATTATGTACAACTGCTGATGTATGGTCTGTGCAGGACAGAAGTTATTTTGGAATGACTTGTCACTGGCTTGAGGACAATCTAGAAAGGAAGTCTGCTGCTCTTGCCTGCACAAGAATCCCCATCAGCTATACTTGTGAAACCATCATCGCTAAAATTCAAGAAATTCATTCTTCCTATAACATCGAGAGCAAAGTTCAGGCCACCGTCACTGACAATGGTAACAATTTCGTTAAAGCCTTCAAAGAATTCTCTTCTGAGGATGACCAAGATGTGGAGCAAAGTCATTTTGAGGATTTGGGCAGTATTCTTTGTGATGGAGAAATGGGTGGAGACTTCTTTCTGAGTTATTTCTTGCCACCCCACCAACGGTGTGCTTCTCAAACACTGAACTTGATTGCCTCAAAGGATCTAGCAGATGCCGTCTCAAAGGGACAGGCAGGTAAACTGCACAGCAGTGCAACTGAAAAATGTGCAGCAATATGGCACAAGGTCCAAACTTCCACTGAAGCTGCTGATGCACTGGAATCCATTGCAAAAATGAAATTCACAGTTCCTTGTCTGAATCAGTGGAGCTCAGAATACTATGCCATTAACAAGCTGATGTCACTTACTGATTCACAGCTCAACGAATTGACCGAAGTCTTGGGTGTTCCACGTTTTACACCTGATGAAACTGCGTATCTCACAGAATATAATGACGTCTTCAAACCAGTGGCTTTTGCGCTGGACCTTCTACATGGAGAAGAAAAGTGCTTCCTTGGCATTGTGATACCAACTTTGTTGACCCTTAAAAGGAAGCTTGAGGAGAAGGCGGCAAACACCCGCCTTTTCTCGAAGGTCATTGACAGCACTGTTAAGGCAATTGACTCTCGCTTCAAGCAGGTGTTTGACAGTTCTGATGCCAGATTGGCCACAGCCACCATGCCACAGTTTCGACTTTGGTGGTTACCAGAAGATGAGAGGGAGAGTCTTCGAGCACAGTTGATCACTGAAGTTTTACAGGTCGACCAAGGGACCGAAGAAACCGAGACCAATGGAGGCTCTGTTCATGAGGAAGAATTCTTTTCATATGGACCTGGAAGTTCTGGCAACAAAGGTGGAAAGAGGGAAGCAGCGGAAGAGGTGTGGCTGTATCTTCAGGGCACAAACAAAGATCTGAAATGCTTAAATGAATTTCCAGGAGTGAAAAAAGTGTTCATCAAGTTCAATACAACTCTACCCTCAAGTGTCCCAGTACAACAGCTCTTCACCAATGGGAGCAATATTGTGACCCCAAAAGGACATCACCTCTCAGATGAACATTTTGAGCGTGTACTCCTTTTACGTTACAACAGCAAAATCACCACTGCTTTGGAATAATTCATGGAGGAACACTGCTGATGTTTATTGTAAATAGATTCTTTTTATTTTTTGTATAGTTAATAGGATATATGTTCCGTCTCTTTTAACCCCCCCCCCCCCCCCCCAAATATTACAAAGTTTTTCCACATAAAAGCATGTGCCACCAAAAACCTTTGGTCATTGTTTATTACTTAGTAAACATGCCAACAAAAATAAATTTGTTACTTTTAAAGTTTAGACTAGTGGTTCTAGAACTCTTCATACAACATGTTAGTAATAGAATAATCTAAATGTATAAAGATTAGTTCGTACTCTAAATTATGATTTGATGTTAAGAGCTGTTGTTCAATGCTTTAAAAAATGCATAACTGTTATCATGTTAAAGCACCAGGGGCCCGTTTCAGAAAGGAGGTTAAGTGAAAACTCTGAGTATGTTAACGCTGAAATGAGGGAAACTCTGGGTTTTCCGTTTCAAAATGGGAGGTTTGTCAAACCTGAGAAAGCAGGGTAAATCAAACCTGTTTCTGAAAGAGAGGCAACTTATACTCAGAGGATGCATTGATGACACACACACACACACACACATATAGATTACTGTATGAAATGGAAGGATGGCAGATGGAGGGGTAGTACAAGATATATTCCGTAACCACCACCACAGCTGTTAAATAAAGACAAATTATTTACAGTTTATTAGGTCATCTTTATTTTCTACAAATACAAAAGCAACAGTTATTCTTTTTCCTTTTGAATTTTAAAATTCTTCTACTTGACCATCTCCTCTTTATCTGTCAGTGCTGGTGCAGGTTCTCCCCCCATTTTGCGAGCCTCTGCCTTCTTGCTGTCGACTGAGTACAAGTCAGTTGCTAATTTCATTACTCTAATTAAGAAATGTAACAGGTTGGATTAGGGAATATTTCATTAGCCAATGTGGAAAAACATGCTGCGCATTGCAACAGACACTCAATGATATTTAATATGTCAAATGTTTGTAACGTCATGTAGCCTACACCCATGAAACTTCTATGCTTAATGTTTTACCATGATTGAATTTTTTTTTTTTTTAAGAATTAATTTTTAGATGCTGCTACGTTCTTTTTTTTCTTTTTGAAAATGAATATTAGTTAATATTTTTTAATAATTTACAGTTTTCACCTCTGATATTATAACAGTGATTTAATTAAAGTTATTTATTGACTCATATACATATTGAAGTATGCAGACTCTTTTTGTCGGCGCTGTTGCCATGGTGAATCATAATTTCAGAGCTCCATTGATCATGACTTCTCATAGTGGTGGTGCATGCACGAAACTCAGTCAGCCTATTGTGAACTAACACAATTTAGCTGTTCTGAAACCGAAAACTCAGAGTAAGTCAACTCAAGAGTTTAGGTTTAGACTCAGAGTTGGTTGAACCTCCTTATTGAAACAGGCTCCAGGTTGCTTAATTGCTTAGCAGCCATAAACAAACTATATCACATGGTGGAATAATTGTCCATTCTGATTCTTGTTACTAATAAATGTATTTTTTGAAAATTGATCTCTTATTTTATGGTTTCTGCAATCTTTAAAGACCAGCAAGAGCCACACGTTAGTGTTTTTGCCATGATTATGTGTTCAAGGCAGCTAATTTGTATTTTTATTTTTAGTAAAACCCTGTACAGTCTTGCTTTAAGCAGTTCTTTTGGGGATAAAGAGATGCTTTATATTATTAGGATACTTTATTATTTATGACACAAGTTTAAAAGAAATTTGTTTAGCTACAGTGAGGCTTGGTACTATACACTATGCGAGTGGACTTTATAATGATCTGAACTGTGGGGTGTCAGACTTTGCTTTTAGAAGACTACAGCCCTGCAGACCAACCCTGATCTAACATTGTCGCCTGTAAAGTGCTTGATTAAATGGTTCAAGGCTGGCCCTCCACGAATGGGGTTTCACACCCCTGGTCTTATAAAAAAAGTGGTTTTCAGCCCTGGTCCTGGGTCCCATAGCACTGCACATTTTGTTTGTTGTGAATATTCAGCCCTGATTCAGATCCTCGTCAAGTATTGAAAACCATTGTTATATATCAATATGTTAAATAAATATAAACCAATCGCCTCTCTGTCTAAACAAATTAGGTCTTAGTTGAACTTTAGTTACAAACACAGTAATGGAAAAGTGACATTTAATACAGAAGCTTTTAAGTTTTTGTTTCATAGATCTTAACTTACCAATTATTACAAAAAATACCTGAGTTTGAATGTATTATTACTTATTACCCAGTTTATTACTTCCCATTATTTATAAGCATTGTACATTTTGTAAAAACAGTCTCTCCTTTTCAATATCCCAATTATATTTCAAACTGGGAAGAGAATACTGGCAATTAATCCTGGCTGCTGTATGCAAGAACATTACTGAGAACCAAGCTTGCCATTGTATGCATTAATACCAGTTATATGTATGTATAGGATTATCCACAGTACAATTTTAATGTAAGATGTTGCGGTAAAGAATCACCCATGGTGGTAACCATTGTAATCCCACTTATATCCTGATCACTTGTCAAAAGCTATTGATATTAGCAGTACAAAATTTAACTGAAAGGGTTCAAATCAGTTATTTGTCATTAATCTGTTCAAAATATCAATACCAGCTGATTTTACCTGTTGATTTTGCATTCCTGAAAAAAAAAAATTGAATAACTACATGTATCAGAAAGTAGGAAACTATATAGTATAAATAATTTATACATAGAAATAGACAGATTCAGTTCATCTTGTAGGAATATTGTGTTTGCCGTGAAACATGCACCAATGAAATGCACAAGAAGCTGAACAGATTTTGGCTTACAAAAGACCCACTGACAAAAGTAAAAAGTATGAAAAGTCTTTAGGCACAAGAAAAAAAAGAACCCAGTGGACAGTGAGATGAGGTTTTCACAAGGTTATAGTTTAGAACATATCAAAGTTTTTACACAACTTCTCCAATGATGTGTAATGAGAAAATGTGTAAATATTGAAACTATGATTGTACTGTACAACTACTGTCTTCAACCATTAATTGTGAAAAATAGGAATTATAGATATGTTGTATATATAAAAATAGGATTTATATATTGTGGCATTATATATCTGTTTCCTAGACCCTGAAACAGCAAAGCATCCCCATATTATGGAAGTTGATATCTAACAGCAACTGTTTGATTAACATTCTTCAAAATATTTTCTTTTTCAACAGTAAAAAGAAACTCATAAAGGTGACAGCATTTTCATTTTTGAGTGAACTATCCCATTAAAGTCTCAATGAAACAGAAGTAGCATTTTCATAAACTTCACAATTTTGCAGTTTACATGGAGAAGATAATGGCATCGATTTCAAAAAAGTTTTCAGGCCCCCAAAATGCCATTTTCTTGCAAATTAATGGACAAAACGTGAAAAAAAAAGGGCATTTTGTTTTTAGTTACAGCCCATAAATGTGTGGAGAAATCCTGAAAATATCTTTCAATTAAACATGCATGGATCAATTGTTCACAAGAAAATCTATAATACGCATTTAGGAAACAAACATCTCTGACCACATAACTAGCAAATGAGTAAATATTATAAATGTTTATTGAACAATTCAATCTTGATGATGACAAATGTAACAAAGCAAATTCTATTTCAGTACAAAAAATGGGGTTGTAGGAGAGGAAACATAGCAGTAGTATTTTTCTCTAGTCCATCCTGGCCTTCAGGGTGCGTGTGGTTATCTTATCCTTCTCACTGTGAAAAGAAATACACCAATCAGCTCACTGAATTCAACTAGAAAAAATTAAACTTCCATTGAATGTTCATAAAGTTCAGTAAAAAGATGACAATCTTGACAAAATATTTTGTGCAGATTCAAATCAGTTAATTCAGTTAAGAATTACTGATTGCCATAGTATAACAAAGGTTGATGACATCTGATAATATATATTTACATGACATGAACGACGACTCCCATTCCAGACACTGCATCTCTGTCAACAGCGTTCAGCATGGCCTGTGAGATGGTCTCAAATAAATCCTCTGGTTTCTAGAGAACACAATCAAAAGCACACGTCCATGAGATTACCAGGCCAAGATCAGATAAATCAGCCTTCAGGCCCAATACAGTTACGTAGTCTTGTTCTTCTCTTCTTACCATGTCAGGTTCCCATAGCGACTCACACATGCCATACATCTGCTCTGAGCAAGTTCCACTCACAACGAAGTCTTCTGTCACCATTGGGCATCCAATAAGGTCAAGGGAACAGATGAAGGGTTCAAAGGTCTTTGGGTCCAGACCAGCAATCACAGGCTCAATGTAGTACGGCCCAAACCTGAGACAAGGACATGACACGTTGCAATTCTGTACACAGTGCGCAAGAGAATGTTGCAGAGAAAGACAAAAGTGCTAAACATGTCTCAAAACCCTGTTCCTGGAAACACAGCAACAGTATACATTTTCCAAACTCTTGTTAATCTAACATACCTGATTTAACCAATCAGCTCCTTAGTAGAGACATCAAGGTCATTCAAAATATGAACTGTTGGTGTGCTTCAGAAACAGGGTTGAAAAACACTGTTCTAGGGATGGTTGGATGACTGACAAAATCTGATTAGCTGATTTAGATTTTGACAGTGTTCCACAAGTACTGTCAACATTAGACTTGCCGATTTCTGTATTAAAACTGTTTATACCGGTATTTTGCCAGTCACACTAGACTTTAAACACAAGAAACTGCTACAGACACTGCAATGGTCACAAGATGATGTCACACTCTTTTTTAAACATAACATTTACTACGTCCAAAATGTAAAAATATGTATTCATTTTTCTCAACTGTACTGCAACCCTGCAGATTTTAATTTTGCATTCTCTTAAATTTAGCTAATTTAGTCACGTTGTGACCTCTCTATCTTCTGTTGGTCACATGGTTTTGAAATTTGAACTCTAGAATGCCATGAAATTGCATGCACATTGATTAGTATTATAACAACCCACTGACTAGTTGATTTAGAAAGGTAAAACCAAGCTAATCATACCAAAAGAACACTTTAGCACCCACCTACTTCCATAAAGCACTGTGAATGACAGAGTCAATAGTTTTATATTTCTCCATTGTTTTTAATTAGTTTGCAATGCTTCATGGGATTGTAGTTTCTTTTCTTTATTAATGCCGTTCAGTAAAGTACATTTGTCTGATTTTCAAATACTTTGTTGCTTCAGACCAAAGTTTGTAATGTTGTGATTCCCTTCCATTTCCAGCTATGGTTTTCTCTTGGGTGCCGATTAACAGTGACTAGCAGGTACAGACATGCATTTTTACCTCCTCTCATACAGAAGGTTGGACACCATGCTCATGAAGGTCTTCGGCTTGATCTGACGACCTTCTTTCAGCTCATACAAGTTCAAGCGGAACTTCAGCCTCTGAGATCTAAAATAAGAGAGAAAGGTAAAAAGTTAAAACCTATTACAAGTGTTATGTTTAATATCAAATATTATAATGCATCTGACAGTGTATTCTTACACTGTCTGTACATCTGTGGCAAGGCCTGCCAGCCCGATGAAGAGTCTGTCTCCCATAGGGAAGATTTTCTGGAAGTCGGTTGTAACCATCTGTGCCTGGATGCCAAACCTCCGGTCTGATGCTATCGCCACACATTCCTTTCCACGCATTGCCATTACGGCACCTCCATTATATGACATAATAGACTATGGGCAGAAAATAATATGACAATAAAACTTAAGATTAAAAAAAAAACCCTTTTCTATACAGTCAATACATATTTCAAAACGTTATTATATAGGCTTAAAAACTACAATGTAGTCATGATATTGCTTTTTATTTATTTATAAAGTTTTAATTAAACATATTAACAACAGGGGACACATATATCACAAAGATAACTTAAAAGAATAGGATAAGAAACTTACAGTAAAAAAAAAAATAATTCAAACAAGATACAATAAACAGGGATAGTCTACTGAAAAGGTAGTTATGATATTGTATTTTGTATGAAAAGGCACTTTGCGATTGTTATCCATCTCCACGTCAGAAATGCTTATGAAGGATAACAAATTTGATCAAGAAAAGTTCATACTGAATTCCCGTTTTAATACCGATGCATTTATGAAAATTATGATATAAAATACGTCTACACATAAGTGATCACCAGCCATATTTAGCCCAGGCAGGCATCCAAGTGCAACACTGTTAGTTTCGTTTTAAATATGATCGAATCCACCTCAATGGTACACACTAAGCTTATTCTGCATGTGGAGTCCTTTTAATTAACAAAGAATTTTCTTATTAAAAAGCAATATAAACTGTAGGTTAGGACAAATAAGTTTATAACTAATTTCGACTGGAAAGATGAGATGGCGAATGAGCTGCAGTGCTAATGTAGACGAATACATTGAACAAACACACTTGATTCTTCAAACGTGTTCACTTACCATGATGGCAAATGTAAAAAGCAGGCACCAATATGAAGAACTATTTTAAGATTTGATTATGTTATGCTGGAAATAAAGCTGTAGACCGGGTTACACACGGTGACTACACACTTTCTTTCTTCCAAGCGCTGCTAGTCGTTCCTGCTGCTCACGTCATTTCCTCCAGCCGAGGTTCCTACAGCGCCCCTGCTGGATAAAACCCCCTACTGTAACATTACAAGCATTGAGAATTAAAAGCATTAAAAGAGAAACAGCTGGTAGAGAATATTTTACATCGGAGAGTAAAATGGCTGCAGGTGTTGACTTGTCTCGACACCACTGCGTGGAGCAGCACTGAAAGACCGAATCCACTTGTCAATTAAGGGACACTGTGTGCCGGTTTGAAGATACGGTTTCAAATACGTAATCAATGAGGTCTGCGTTAATTAATACTGCGTTATTAGTTCCCAAATCGACTATAACGCCACAATAACACTACAAGCACTGTTACAGTAATAAAATAAACCATAATAATAATCATAATAATGTATAGGACCTCCTTTTAACTATGTAAGCTTTCCCTTTTTAATTTTCTTTCCTGTCTAGATTATATGGTAACACTTCACAATAAGGTTCCATTAGTTAATGTTAGTTAACTAACACGAAGAAACAATGAACAATACATTACAATATTTATTAATCTTTGCTAATGTTAGTTATTGAAAATACAATCGTTTATTGTTAGTTCATGTTAATTCACAGTGCATTACCTAATGTTAACAAGCACAACTTTTGTCTAATCAATGCTGTAAAATATTGTTCTTTTGAATTTTGGAAAGGACATGCCAGCAACGGCATTACAAGTATCAAAGTGCTGTGTAGTAACAATATCTGTAGCAAAAATATTTTAATGCAAACTATGGTTACCATAGCATATGTACAAATAATTTATGCAAGAACAAAAGTGTAATAAAGAACACAACTATGCTGTAAATGCATGGCCATTGTAATTACACTGCAACAAATATAAGGAAAAATCTGATCCTTTTATATTACAAAAATTAATTTAAACTCTCTTCTGGGGCTTATGGCTGCTACAGTAGAGACATGTTCATAAATTGCGGTGTATAAAAGTAAACCAGTATCATCTCAGTCCTTCTTTCATAACACATCAGACAAGAATACAAGTTCATGTTCATACTCTAAAAGCATTAACAAATGTGATATATTCAGTTTCATCAATCTGGGAAGATTTTTTTTTTAATGTTTTATATATTCTGTTTTCCCACATACACATCTTGATCAGATGTCAAGTCTTTTTTTCTTAATTTTGATTTTCCATGTGAACTTCAGGCATACCGAATAGAATAATTCAATATAAATTCATATTCTATTCCTAATAAGGCCAAATAAAACATAGGCCTATATATAATTTTTTGAATTATATTGCATAATTCACATGCATCTATTTTACTGTGATTTTTTTTTGTCTGCCTGCCCTGTAATAATAATATTGTCACAATGCCTACATTTGCACAATATTTGATCCAGTATCCAGACACATAAAAAAGTACATTTAAAAATATGATATCAGATGTGCTTTATGTAGTTTGCAACATCATCAGATGACAGTGGACAATTTAGTTACAAAACACAATGAAGACTAATTTCAAAAACACTTTATTATATTTGTTCTCTCTATAACCATTCACATTATCAAATTAATGCAGTGGAATGAATATGTATTGAACCCATCAAATGGTAGCAGCAAGTTAGTTACTTTTAAGGAATTTAATTTTAGTTCTGTTTTGTGGCATTTAAACAAATGAGGGAAACTAAAATCATACAGAATGAATTTAGTGAGTCAATGTTTATTAATCTCTATATTTTAAAATGTAAGGGTGTTTAAGTTCGCAAATTACAACATAATTCTACAAATTCAATTAGTTTTAAAAAACTGAATTGATTATAACTTTTTTTTTTTTTTAATTGGAGTAGGGATTTAATAAAATCTAGTCATTCAGGGTACTATTGGAATCATATTACTCTTTACACTACTGGAGAGAGAGAGAGAGAGAGAGAGAGAGAGAGAGAGAGAAAAAAAGCACACACATTTAAAGTAATCAGCCATCCTCCCTGAGCAGTCTCTCACAGACATAAATAAACACAATCTCCGGGCCACAATGACATGCTAAGGACTGTAAATTATAAGGATCTGGGTGTCCAGTACACCACAGTAAATGAACCTTCGGTCATCTAAGAGGAGCAAGAATAAATATGTCCAAAAAACTTTGCCGACCCCAGGCGAGGTTGTTTTTATGATAGGAGATTTTATGATCAGACCAACATGGTCTTAAGTGCTTGTCTGACACTGGACGCTTGTGAGATCTGAATGCAGTGACTGGCTTGGCCTTCATATTAGGACATACTGAGGTCTCATGTACGTCTTGTCTTGGGCCTTTTTGATTGGCGCTTGGCTTCATCCACAGGGAGTCCATCCCCGCTTGTCTGAGCGAGTCCTCGAACACCCTGGATCTGACTGACCAGCTGCAGAAGAAGAGGGATCACCTGGGAAAGACACAATATCATTATCTACATAATGTCTTATGAACTGCAGCTATTATAAATGTCAATAATCTCTAAGTGGCTTTCAACTATTTTCAAATAAAAAAGCAATAGGTACCCGCTCATGATTATAGACAGCAAGCAACAGCAGTAATGTCAGAGGAAGGGCGATGAAAGATCCCTGGGCAACATCTTGATCTGGTATTTTCCTCTGTGGAAAGCCAAACAAATTCATTCAAATTAAATCTCAGAGCTTGGGCTTTAAAAGACAATAATTAATAATCAGTAATATTTTCAATGTATTCAGCTGCACTGACACTATTGATTGCATCAACTAAATTGAGCTGGATAAACATAACTGTTACCTTCTGTAGAGCTGCTTTATAGCTGAATTAATCTTGTTTCATAATTTATGAACTTTGCAACACTGACACTGTTATCGAACCGAATCAACACTGAACTGAATAATGACACCATTGTTAAATGCTGAATTCTGCAACATTAACACTGTTATTTTCCTGTTTGTTACTGCGCAACTGCTTTGTCATAATCTGTATTGTATGAAGTGCTACAGTATATAAATACATGTGAATTGTCTTGAGAATATCACAGCTTAATTTTATATGAAAGTCATACTCATGAACAGCTTTCTGAATGCAGAATTTAGATCCGTTCACACCAAATGCTAAACAAACGCCAATGTACTGGTCAGCACAATTTGATCACTGGACAAAGAAAAAAAAAAGAATGTATGTTTTGTGTGAAAAGGTTCTTACGTTAGGGTTAAAGGTTAGTGTTACATGTTTGTGGTAACCAGAAGACGTGAACGAGACTTGTGGGAGTTTGAAGTCATACTGGGATTGAGAAAGTGATGTGTGCAGAATCAACACATAGCTCTGCAAGAAGAAAATGACATTTAATTAATAAATGAAAATATCTGACCACCCATTTTAAGATGTACTTAAAAATCTTAGTACTGGCAGATTAATATGAATATTGTAAAACAGATTATAAAAATAGGAGTTGTTTAGGGGAAAAGAGAAAATTTAACTGGAATATAGAGGTGATAAGCATGGGTCTACCTCTCCATCACGTGGCAGGGGGGCAAAGTGGAAGAACATGGACTGGCCAAGAGACACACTCTGAATGGGATTGTCAAGGTTGTCACTTTTGCAGAGCTTCACCTTTAGAGAAGGAAGAACAACAATGACTTCAAGATTTCATCAAATATGAGAAACCAGTTCAAAGGAGTACATAAGTTACTGCACCTACCCAGAGAGTGGGAAGATGCTCAGAGGAAGTGATGACATTGCCACTCAGATCAAACTGATTGATCTGTCTGAAGGCGATTATGTTTATTCCTTCAATATCAGTGTCGCCCACCTAAAACCATCCAAAAAATAAATACATGAATAGAAACTTCAAATAAAATGTGTAAAAAAAACAAAAAAAAAACAATAAGGCAAATAAAACTTTAATGCTCACCTTGATGGTTTTGTGTGGCGGTAATGCTCTCTCAATGTGATCATTTCCCTCTCCTCTCAGCTGAATGTTGTAGTTACACCCCGGCTGAGATTGATTATGAAGGAAAGACAAGCTTTGTTTAGGATCTTAAAACGTATGTTCTTGTGCACTTTTCATATTGCTGGTCTAATAGTTTTCTCTTGTGAAGTCTCACCCGCAAGCCTCGGAGTCTAAAGCGGCCCTCTTCGTCAGTAACCGTGTCCTCACTGTACACGCCGCACTCTCCCTGCCCCAATGCCTCCACAGCGACACCCTGCTCCGCGTCGCCTCCTATTGACTGCACTGTTCCATAGCAGCTGAGACGCATAAAAACACACAAACAGAAAATTTACCCCACAATGGACAGTGCATGTTTTGATTTATATAATTTTTTAAATAAATTGTTTGAAAGTGACAGTAAAGCCATTTATAATGTTTAAACTTTCTATTCACCCCCGCCCCAAAACCAATAAAATCCTGAAAAAATGTTTTCTACAAATATATTAAGCAGCACAACTGTTATCAATATTGATAAGAAGAATAAAAGTTATATTAGAATGATTCCTGAAGGATTGCATGACACTGAAGACTAGAGTAATGGTTGATGAAAATTTAGCTCTGCTATCATAGGAATAAATTACATAAAATATATTAAAATTTTAACTGGCAGTGCATATTCTGACATGCTGTGTGTTGCTGACCTGTAAGCTGTTTTGAAGCCAGTTATAGGAATATGGAGAACCTGTCCTTCTTCTACTGTGATCATTTGTGCTGAGGGCTCAAAGCGGAACTCCTTCATCATGGGCTTGAAATAGTACTGGCCAGGACTCTGAGATGGGGGGAGGAGGATTTAAGACAATCTCTAGGCATTTTATTATATGGACAAGAAATATTAAAAAGTTTTCAAAAAATCTTCCTTCATGTCCTACGGAACAATATCATATAGCATAAGCTATACCTTTAAGACAAATGTGCTTAATACATCAAAAAGATGATCATAGTAACTATGGGCCTGAGAACACAGTACCAGGTTGTTGAAGGTGAGGAGGCCAGTGTCCTGAGAGAGCATGTTTGAGCGGAAGTTGGCCCCACTGAGAGACAGCAGAACCCCAGAGAGAGAAACACCATCCTCTGCCTTTATCTGAGGGGCAAGAGAAAAAAAAAGTTTAACCAAATGAACCATTTTAGTCTTAGAAATAAAAATACTTGATGAGATGTGATAATAAAGTTAATTTGACATTAACCTCAAAAGTGACGCCTGCCAGGGCAAATGCCTTGAAGTCTCCTGTGTTTCCCTCCACTGGAGTCAGGACAAAGCCCTCTTTACTGGCACTGATGTCATACAGAGAGTCACTATGTAGGGGTCCAACACTGGTTTTAAAGAGGAAAAAAAGGAATATTCATTTTATTTGTTTAGAATGCTAGAGAGCATCTAAGATTTCAGCCATAAGTACTGCATTTTACTTCTAAATAGGCCAACAGTCATTCATGCTGTCATATTTATAAACCTTGCATTATTAAATACATAGATAAGAGAGCTTTTAAATAAATGACTGCAGTCTGTTTGTGCACAAATGAGATAACCTGTAGGTTCCGGTTTCATCCGTGAGAACTGTAATGAGAGGGGTTGTAGCTCCTCTCTCCTTAATGGAGATTTCCACACCCTCCAGGGTAGGTGACACCTGCCCTGTGAGGAACAGCCCTGCCCGGCCCGCGATCTCCACCATTTGTCCTGGGCAGTTCTCTATTAGAACAAATCGTTGTATATCAGATTTCAATATAAACTGGGGTAAGACTGTGTGCTTATAATTAAGACAATATATTAAAATAATATCATAAGAAATACCAGTTGGTAATATCAAGCAGCATAACAAGCTGTTTTGTACAGTTAAAAGTAACTGGAAGTCTGGCACATTCAAGTTACAAATGGCAGCGCGTGCCTTTTATGTAAAAAATGAGGTGGATACTTTGCCTTGGTCTACATCAGGTGTGTCCGGTTCTCTTCTGGAGGGTCACCTTCCTACAGAGTTCAGTTCTAAATGTATCCTGAACCAGCTAATTAAAGGTTTGTGGCTTTGCATTGTTTCACTCTCTGAAGAATTAAATTCATCATTTATTTATTTGCTTCATATCTCTTGAAGATCGGTTTCTGATTGGTATTCAGCAGACTAGCTAAAATAAAAAATATACTGTCAAAAAAAAGTTATCCTTAACCCTTTTGTGGTGTTCATATTTTTGTTACTCAGCCAGTGTTCGTGGGTCTGGTGGAAACATAAAAACAAACACAAATACCCTAATAGCAGGCCCAGACAAGAGGAGAACAAAGTGAAGGTACACAGGACCTATAAATTCCACACTTTTATTAGCCAGAGGACCCGAACATCCTGTATGTAATATAAATATGTGTGGGGGGGTATATGTCTGATATATGTTAAAAATGAAAATGAGCCAAGGCCAATGAGTCTTGAGTTTGACTAGGTTAACTAGGTTAGTTAATCTAGTATGTGCCTTTTAGGGCTACATAAGATATAAAGTTATTCCGATAAGGGTACTTGGCCCAGTGACTAGGTGTTGTACCCCTAAAGGTACTTTTTTAAAAATAAATAAATAAATATTGATATGAATCAACTGCGTGAATTTGGTTGTTGGTAAGTGTCATTGTGGATTTCCTTTCGATATAGCTTGATAAATATCAGTTTTGTTCTTTGTATGAATAGACGTTGTCTGCAATTTGTTCCATATTTGTTGTGAAAAGACACAACATGCATCCATTAGTATAAAATAAAATTGCACTCTAACCTCCAGTGATTGTAGCCTCTACTTCAGGAGGGTAAAACAGAAATTCTTTGGATGAAGGTGTGACTGTGATCTTCTCCCCAGCCCTGAAATAGCCAACACATCCAAGATATAAAATTAAGATCATGAAATTTGTGACTGGTAGGAAGAGACAATGTGATAAATGTTCTTTGCACATGCTTTGACAATATTTTTTCCTAACACATACAGAAGAGGAAAATGCTTGCAAACATTCTCTGAAGATCCTACCGTGCCCAGTAGGAGAATTCATAGTGGAAAGGCTCATGGAGTTCATCTGGTTTCTCTTCCACAGGGGGGCTGTTCTCGGCTCCTCTTTCTTCCCTCTCCTTCTTACGGGCAGCTATTTCCAGAAGCTGCTGCTCCCATCGCTGCTCCTCATTTGAGCGCAGGGGCCCCAGAACCAAAGCAGGCTCACTCTCAATGGAAGATCTGCCAAAATGAAACAGATACCACCAGGTGTATGGAAGGCAACAGCCAGAACACAAAACAAAGCAGATATGCATTACTCTTTTAGAAACCCGTTATAATGCTTCCTCTCACTCACTTGATGGTGACAGTGACATCCAGCATCTTATCAGTGGTAATGAGTCCCGTCATATGGTGTCTAACAGCAGTCAGGGTTAAAATGCTTGGGGCCGACCTAAGGAATAAGGGCAATTTTTTTTGCCCCATTTCATTCAACCATTTTACACAACATGCAAATACTGCAAAAGCATCAGAACAAAAGGTAGAAAGCTGTGGCAGCCACTTTGATTTTAATGAAATGCTTGGCACCGGCAGTTACATACGTGTTGTAGGTGTAGTAATCTTGTTCAAACTGGTGACAGGAACGTGGAGTCACTTTATAAAGACCTGAATAAAAAGAAATATGTTAAGCACTTCAGGCTTTATGGACTTAATGAACTTATGGACTTAATGAAACAGAAAAGGCTAGCTCACCCGGCTTGGACAGACAGAAGCGATTGACTCCTTTGGACAGATTGTAAATGCCAACGTTCTCTGGTGAGCTGCCATCTTGGAAAAATTCCTACAATTTTGGACAAATATGGCATCATCAGCATTACTATTTTAGGCTTGTAACAGCTGATTGTGACAACTATGTGTTCAGTGTTCTTTAAATATTGAATGTTTTCAGGTCTTACCAGAGTAATGGCATGGGACAGTGAGCAGCGCAGCAAATATCCGGTTTGTCTGAACTCCACTCCCTCCACGTATGAGTCAAGTACATCGATCTCCACTAACTTCTGCTTCCAGCACCACTCTTCTTGGGTGATAGACACTGTGATAACCAGAGGTTGTTATTTTTTTTATTCTTTAATCTGAATGTCTATACTACACAATTTGGCCCAAAAATCATAATACACTTAGTTTACAATATATCGCAATTTATTTAACTTTCAGCATTATAATAAACAAATCACATTAAATACAATATGTAAAATCCAACATTATCATTTTGCTATATTTGTAGTTACAAATAATTAAAAGATATTATTGCTAATTAAAATTGAATAATCATGATTATAATAATATCCAATCTTGTTACTATACAATAGTAATATTACAATAGCAATGTGTTCGATTCTTAAAGGGATAGTTCACCCAAAAATGAAAATTACCCCATGATTTACTCACCCTCAAGCCATCCTAGGTAAATATGACATAAATATGAAAAATGGGGGGGTAGTAAAGGCTTTTGTGTAAGAAAAATATCCATATTTAAAACTTTATAAACCATAATCTCTAGCTTCCACTAACTGTCATGTGCACGATCACGAGTTGAGTTCCAGTGGAGGACGTAGGCGTAGCGTAAGCTCCAATGAGAAGTGACGAATGTGAACGCGCAGAGGAGAGAACAAAACAAAACCCCGGTAATGAATTAGAGGTACAAAACGTGCATACAACAGACATAAACTAGAGATTACGGTTTATAAAGTTTTAATTATGGATATTTTTCTTAAACAAATGCATCCATTCTCTTCAGAAGGCCTTTATTAACCCCCAGGGCTGTGTGGAGCACTTTTTATGATGGATGGATGCACTTTATTGGACGTATTTAGGCTATAACACGTGTTTGCAGCTTTGAGCAATGTAGTGCTGAAATTTGCGTGCTCATGAATCCTCTCATTATAACACGAATTGTAGACATTATGAAAGATTCTTTACACACACAAACACACACACACACACACAAATATTTATCGGAATCCTGTATGCTTGGATTCAATAAATTTCATGGAGAAAAACACGTAACTAGCAATGTAACTAATTACGAATTACTTTTGAAATAAAGTAAACAGAACAGTAACATGATTACTTTTAAAAGGATTAATCATTAGTTAGTAATTTGATTACATTTCAGAGTAACTTGCCCAACACTGATAATGTGGTAATTTTCATTTTTGGGTGAACTATCACTTAAATGTTCTTACTTTTTCATCTATTAAAATACATCATAGATTTATAGATGGGTTCAATTTGAGAAAAAATTATAAATAAATAAATAAATTAATTGATTACACACACGCACACAACAACGACAGCAACAACTCCAAAACAAATACTGATTTTAACTATCGTTCAAAGGTTTGGGGTTGGTAAGATCTTTTTTTCAGTCTTCAGTGTCACATGCTCATTCAGAAATCATTCTAATAATCAGAAAATGCCCTCAATAAATATAATGCATTATCATAACATAAAAAAAAAGTTCTTAAAAAAAACATTAATGACAAAAAACTTATACTTTTTTTCAGGATTCTTTGATGAATAAAAAGTTAAAAATGAATAGTATTTATTTTAATTAGAAATTTTTTACAATTTGTAAATCTGAACGTCTTTAGTGTCACTTTTTTTTAAAATAAATTTAATTAATCCTTGCTGAATAAAAATATACATTTGACTGCAAACTTTTGAATGGTATTTTAGGTATTTAATACCTTAATGATAACCATCTCTATTGCTCATTAAAATCAAAACATTTCAAAACAGTGCTTACCTTTGTACTTTCCGGGTAAGACATTACTGAAAGTAAAGCTTAGAGTTTCACTGCTACCAGACAACTGGAGGTTCTGCCTCTCTCCCTGTCTGCTTACAGGCTGAAGAGTGACTGTCAGATCTCCACATGCCACTGATGGGACAATTCAATCACTTGAGCCAAAGACAGAAAACACATTTATCTAATTGAATTTGACAGCGGACATGAAAAACCAGCTCACCAAGACAGGACACGGAGCCAGAAACAGATGCTATGAACTGAGTGAAGAGAAGGTCAGTGATAGGACGATCCACAAGTGAGATATCGAGAGAGTATGGCTGAAGAGTAAGCCCCGCCTTCACATCACTTTCAGGGAGGGTCACCTGTGCAGCACACAACAATCTAAATTAACATACAATTACGCTAACTTTAAAGTCATGCTGAGTCACAACATCTCATTAATCTCATTACCTGTACACTGTAGTCTCCTGGTTTAACTTGAAAGCAGAACGCTCCATGACTGTCACTTTCGACAGTGCGGAAAAAGCCCTGATCCTGTCCCTGAGCCGAGAGCGTAACTTTGTAGTGCCCGAGCTGTTTTACTGTCTCAGGAAGACGGGTGACTGAGATGTGACCACACACGCTAAACCTGAAAATGACAAAGTGGGGCAGAGATTTCAGATTGGACCCCTAAATATAGAGGGCCGAGACCTAAAGTCTTTGTTTGTCCTCTGAACACAGCTTTCTGAGGATGATTCTTGCCTGGATACTCACCCTGCAGTAATGATGTCTGGCAGCTGAGGGGTGCTGGGAGCAATCTTCACAGTGACTGGCTCAAAGAACATCAGCTCCTTGCGTGTGTTGATGGTGTAAGTGCCTGTGGTCATATTCTCCAAACGAAATGAACCATCTTCTTTAGTCTCCACTGTGAATATATGAATGCAATGTGTTAATTTACCATAAATTTGTTAATTATGCGTGGATTGTGGAGTACTTAGGATATACCTTAATATGCCTAATTATGTTAATTTTACTGATGTGTATCAACACAGTTACCTTTAATTTGGTTGTTAAGTGTTACTACAGCATCTGCAACACCCTCTCCATTGGGGCTATTCAGAACTCTGCCCATCACTGAGAATCCCATGACCCGGAATATTGGCTGAGAGACAAAAAAAAAAGAAGAAAGACCGTTTTATACATTATTTTAAAAAAAAAATTCCCCCTAATAATGGTTTAATGTCCATTTGAAACATTAAAATGTTTATAATAATGTTTATAATAAAAAATTATTATAATAGTGTCCAACCCAAATTGTCAATTAATTAGTTAATTTATGTCTCCAAATCTGTGAGAACAAGTCAGAGAAATGAGAAACTCACCTCCAACATTAAACTGCTGTGTTCTACTTTGAAATCCATACGAGAAGGAGCAACGTCAAAAGTGATTCTCTCTCCTCTGTAATATGGGACCTACAATTCAAGAAGAGACAAGTTTAAAAATGACTGACATCTGTGCTTTATCTTTACATCATAAATAAGGCTGCACGAGATGGATGAAATTAACATTAAATGAACATTCAATTTTTTACCAAAAAATATGTATTTTTTTTGCTTTAATGTACCATAAGGAAATATCACTTTACATGTACCCCCAAAAATTTAATTTAATTGGAATAATCGGAATTGGAATTTGTATGTACGACAGGTCATATGATCCACACAAATATGTAATCTAACCATCATTCCATCATATTGCAGTGTGCCAAAAGAGCAGCATTAGAAGGCCTTAATAATTAGGAACATAAGCATAATTTAGAACATATCTTGATAGACAGTCAAAAACATATGAATGTGCCAAGTCATTTGGTGCTTTAAAAATCAGTTGAAGAACTTTAAAAATCAATCAATGAATGGGCAATCCATGAAAATTACATAAAACTGATGTAATGTCATCTCCATTTCTGAACCTGAAGCATTCTGTAGAATTTTGTATCAACTGAGGTCTATCAATACACATCTTAAACAATTCAGATTTCAATAATCAAGGAGAGAGAAAATAAAATCATGAATTAATCAGTTTCTTTGCATTATGTAGAATTCTAAGATGAAAAAATGACCAAAATGACACTGCTGTCTTTGTCTGTCAAGCCAGTTTACAGAGCCAGCTTGTTATTCTTTTCCTCGCACAATTTGAACCTTCAACAATAATGTTCTTCTGACAATAAGACACCATATTTTATTTCATTGTGAAATTCTACGTATCATATAAGCAGGCATGATCAAATAATATGAAGGTTGGTGACAATAAATTCTTACCACAGTGTATTCACCACTGCGAAGGCAGGGGAACGAGAAAGTGCCATCCTCAAGAGACTGGGAACTGCACAAATACACAAGGGAGGGGTCGCCGATTAAAGCCCCATCCACAGGAGCCACACTGCAGCCACTGATATCCTGAATAAATAATAAATTAGTTTAAAGTCTACTGGATGGCAGATGATGAGTTTGTGCACATTAGAAGACATTATCAAATTATGGAATAGCATTCATTCAAAGTTATTTTGTGTGGACCATGTTTTTGTGGTCAGGCTATGAATCTAATAAAACCTTTTACCTCCTGTGTTACACTGGCAGAGTAAAGGAGGAAGCTGACGCCTTTCATGGGTTCACTATCACTCTGAACCTCTCCAGAGACATCATAGCCCTTTACCACAAGAGGAGCTGCGGCGGGGGCATTTTCATTTGTCACAACCACAGTGGTTGAGCTCTGTGAGGGAACAAAATAGTGAACCAAGTTTTCTTAGGGAAAAAAAAAACAACTGCATTTATATTTAAATTAAATGCTTAGACAAATGTAATGCATGAACAAACATAACTGTAGTGGCATGAACACATTAAGAAATATGTTTTGTCAGCAAGACAGTTTGTACTATGTACCTGCTCCATGGTCCATGATGCATGGGAGGCAGTGATGTCATAACTTCCTGGAAGCAATTTGAGGAAAGTATACCTGTGAAAAATCAACACAAACAGGCTAAGATGTTTTTGTGTATAATTGTTAAATGGTATTTATGGACACTGAATATTATTTTGATGGGAATAGTTAAAGTCAGACCCTTAGGGTTTTTAATATTTAAAGGGGTCATATGACATTGCTAAAAAGAATATTATTTTGTGTATTTGGTGTAATGCAATGTGTTTATGTGGTTTAAGGTTAAAATAAAAAAAACATTGTTTTCCACATAATGTACATTATTGTTTCTCCTCTTGCCCTGCCTTTCTGAAACGCGTCGATTTTTACAAAGCTCATCGTTTGGAAAAGCGAAGTGACGGAAATGTTACGGCCCTTAACAAACTGTTATGCCGTGTGTCCCAGCGCGACAAGACAAAACCAATAAAAGCCATTATAAACGAGGCATTTCTTGCATCCAGTGGGGACATAATTACTGATTATAATGACTTATACTGTCTTTTAACATGTTGCGTATCGCGCTGCTAAAACATAAAACCATGTCTGCATTTGTGATCAGAGAAACGACAAACAACAAGTGCTACTCTACACTGCTCAAAACTTGAAAAGATGTGTTCAAATCGTCAGTGGCAAATCCTTTACATATGAAAACGTAATTACAGACTGTGAGTCAGAAGCGCCAGACTGTCCTTGCAAAGTTGGAATTGCCCCACTTTATAGAAACAGACACAGCCATTGTAGGCTCCTCACAATGCACTGCAAACATCTGAATATTTGGGTTGAACTGTTCTGGAACAGTGTTGTAAATACAACTTACCCACTGATTTCTAGTTGTGTCCTCTTTTGGAAGGCCAAACAAAGTATTTTTGCTTTCACAATGAAACAGCATCTCCACAACATGGCACCGGTGGCAACAGCGAGAATAAAAGTTACGCCTTCTTTCTTTGCATGAACATTTGGGTGGTGTTACACAAATATTCCCACATCGTGACATAGACATGTGGGGCGTATTAGAATGAGTCGTTTTAGGTAAGCGTGGTTGACTCTTAACTTTTATAAAGAATATCTCTTTGGATTTGAGACTTTAGTCTTTGCAACTTCACAGATCTTCTTTATTCACAAACAACTCATAAAACAAAACAGAGAAAGGAAAAATTTAAATCGCATCATATGACCCCTTTAATTTAATAATCAGTGTAATTCATGGAAATTTTAATTTAATAATTTCAGGAATAGTTGCAAATTTAAAAAATTTAATTTCATAACGTTACTCAAAAAATTATTTATCATAACCTATAGGCCAATGGAGTAATGTCATTCAATCTGAATTCACAGTCTACAGCCATTAAGATATCCTTAAAAAAACTATGTAATTCATAGAACTATATAGTGTAATTCAGATCTCTTTGACTGTGATTATTTATTTGATTGGTAATTTTTCAATTACGTACAAAATAAATATCTGACTTAATATTTTGCATGACAATAAAAAACTTTGTGTTCCAGACACTTCAAACTCATACATTTGCTTGAGAATTTGACACATGACCAACAGAGGATCTACACATTACAGACTGACCTCTTGTTGAATTTAGTTGTTAAAAAATGACTCCGCATTGTGTGATGTTGCAATGCTGCTGCAGTCAGTTGTAGTATCTGAAGACATTTTGCATGCTCAAAGTCTATCTTGACCACTACACAATATCTACTCACTGGCCTCCAGCTTGTGTGAGGACACTCTGAAGGACATCATCTTCTCCTGCTTTTCTCAAACTTACTTCAACCCCTGCAGGCCCCAATAAATGGCCTTTACTCAAGACCTAAATGAGTGAAGAAAATTATCAGATTTTTTAAAAATTTTTTTACCTTACCAATAAATTGGTTAATAATGAGTTAATAAGTCAGGTGTATAACATTTAAAAACTTACAGTTCCCAGGACTGAAAACCCAGTAAAAACAAAGTTGATGTCTTGTTCTTTAGTGCAGATGTCTGTAATTCCATCCACATGTAGGTCCACAGTTTCTGGTTCTGCATACAGATAATGTATAACACAACACAGGTGAATAGTGAGTTCACCTTAGTGAACCCTGGATTGATCAAGAGCAGATTAAAGATTATACAAGGACTCTGAAATTGAATCCTTCATGATTTTATTGCATGATATAACCACCACTTGATATGTGAAATCATTTCTTACCAAAGCTCCATCCTGATGGTGGTTCTATCTTTATAACAAAATCACCCTGTAAAAGATTGTAATCCCTATTAACACAAACACACACAGAGACCACCAGGCTAAATTTTTTACAAACGATAGCATGACTCACTAATTTCATTAAAATTACTAGAATCTATTGTGGGCCATATGTATATACTGACACTGTGACATTCATCTACAGTAAGTCATTGAGGCTGGAAACTGCCTCTCTGATGATGTGAATTAAGGTTAAGCTGCTGGTTTAAGGGTGAAATACTGCATTGTAAGATCCCTCAGCCTACTTGTCTCCTGTTCCAGTTAAAAATAGATGGGCATGTCAAAGATGAATTTCGCTCCAATTTACACCAACAGAGAAAGCTTGCAGCAATTTGCGAGTCCTATGCCAATATGTGATTAGTTTAAACTCCCCTTGGAAATCTTCACCATTCTGCATATTAGGGCTGTACAATATATACAATTTTGTGATTCCAAATGAACTCATAAGGGCTGTGATATGCAATTTGATTTTAATGCAGGAACCCAGAAAGTTTATGGAGATGAAAAGAGCAGCAAAACAATTAGAAACATTTATATTAGTTTTTATAGCCTTTAATCTGTGCATTGTTTGGCGGAGAACCCATGGATAGATAGTATAAACATGTTCTGCCAATTAAGTACAGAATATAAAATCATGCCTTTATCTGATTAATTGATTTATCAAAGAAATAATGTACAGATTAACTGATTATCAAAATAGTTTTAGTTGCAATCATAGAGTCTAGCCTTTGTTCATAGGGCCTACTTTTTAAGATTAATTTGAAACAATTATAAATAAGCCATATGAACAGTAGTGAGGGAAGTAATGTTAAAGATAAAAAGTGGAATAGATTTGTAAAACCAGAAAAACAGTAAACTAGAAACCAGAATTGACCCTCCCCATAATTTGTGTACACTGATGTTGTTGATATCATTTTGCACTGTAAATTAAGCCTGTTCTTCACCATTTGATTGCCATTAATGTTAGATTATACTTTTTACAGAAGGTCATTTTGCTTGGTTCTTTACCCTGAAGGAACAGGCTTAAAATCGTAAAAGATGCCAGTATATATAATTTTCCTCTATACTGTGTAGCCCCTACTACAAGTGAAGCTACCTAGTGGTGAAAGGTCTTAAAAAAACACTTCCTTATGATTCAGAACAAATGCTACAAGACATTCTAAAATGACCTTGGATATCTGACAGCCCATGCACTCCTGGGTTACAGTACCTTGTCATAGAGAGGGATCATGAAGTAACCATTGATAGGTGCACAGTCAGTCTGATATTTCAGAGAGCCTTGCTTAGTGTACAGCTTGATCTGTAAAGAACACACACGTAGTAAAATAAACTCATCTTAAACTAATTTTGTTTTTGACAATGTTATCGTATTAACATATCTCAGTGAATTATCACTAAATACAACGTAGAGTATCTGATCTTAAAAATAACTAAATAAAACTATAATAATGTGCGTATGTACATTATTACACATATGTAATAGCACAATGATACTACATGGACTGCTCGTCTGACTGTAAGCAATTAATTCAGATAGTTTCAGTGATTAACTTGAGTGAGGCAACGCTAATTAACCCAGGCAGATCTGTGATAATAACAATATTAAGCATGCTTGGACAAATCATGTGTTTTGCTGACAATGTTGGACAGTTGGTTAGGAGGCAGCTGTCATGCTCAACAGATCGTGCGATCTACAACCAATAACCAACCCTGTTTAGGACGGCAGATTATATATATATCAGAGCATCAGTTCATTTCCGGAACGTCATGCAAAAATTTAATCATTTTTAAACCAGAACTCTCAAGTCTTCTTACCTCAATGACAGAGTAATTAATTTCCACATCTGACTTGACAAAACCCCCGCAGCCAACCAAAATGTCATCAGTGCCATTCACAAATATCACATACAAAAAAGATAGAATAAGAATCGCTAGCTCCTTAATTCCACCCATCGCGCAGCGCTGGTGTAGCGTACTGACGTACGGTGCACATGGTTCAGATGACTTCAGCCAATCATTCTAATGGCAAATCATTTTTAGTTCTTTCCTATTGGTCAGTCACGACCAGTGTCTATATTCTTTGTTTTCATTGGCTGTTTCAAGAGCGGAACTCGAAAACCTGCGAATTGAGGTTAATTAAACAATTAAACAAAGATTATTATTATTATTTATTTTTTTAGAACTTTGTTTCAATTCTAATTTGGAATGGAATGGTAAACAATATTTCTCAGACAAATCGCATGATATCTTAAAACTAATAATAATGTGAATATATCCTGATAAATTCTATTTTATTTGTCTATTTTGGGAAAAGATGGGGCGAGGGCTGCAATTCCACAATTTGCATATTAAAACAAGTGCATGCATTTCACATAAATTGTCATCATTAAAAATTCAATGATAAATATTCGCATTTTAAAAATTAAGTTCACTTAAAGCCAAAAGCTCCACTGCTGCTACAAACATCAACAGTAGGTGGTGCAATTGGATGTTGATGAAGAACAAAGAGCACGAGCAACAAAACAAGAGGCCCTAAACCAGGGGTGTTAAACTCAATTCCTGGAGGGCCGGAGCCCTGCAGAGTTTAGATTCAACCCTAATTAAACACACCTGATCCAACTAATCAAGTCCTTCAGGCATATATGAAAACTAGCCTACATGGTATGTGTGTTGGAGCAGGGCTGGAGCAAAACACACCTTGTTGTGATCTCAGCAACCACTTAGAAGACACAAAAGTCTGGGAAATCAACTTAACAGAAATGAGAAGTATAAAAGCAAATCTGTCATGCAAAGACTAAAATATTTTGTGATTGGGTGTTTTAAAACAGGGACATGTTTCAATAAGGAGGTTCATGCAACTCTGAGTTTAACCTTGAACTCTGAGTTGACTTACCCTATGATGGGAAACTCTAAGTTTTCAGTTTTAGAACAGCTAAGTTGTGAGTTTAATCCACTCTGAGTAGGTTGACTGTCAATAAATAACTTTAATTCTTAATCACTATTATAATATCAGAGGTGAAAACTGTTAAATTATTGAACAAATATTCATTTTAATGGTAATCCTGAGACAAAAAAAATAAAAAAAAAATAAAAAAACAAGATTGTAGGAGCATCTAAAATTGAATTATAAAAACACAATTCAATCAAGGTAAAGCTTAAAGCATAAAAGGTTCATGGGTGTAGGCTATGACTACAATCATTTGACATTAAATATCATTCAGTGTCTATTAAAATGCGCAGCATGTTTTTCCACATAGTTTATGGCTCTTTTTGCATAAAGGTATTAAATATTCTCTAATCAAACCTGTTACATTTTTTAATTAGAGTATTGAAAATAACAACTGACTTGAACTCAGTCGACAGCATGAAGGCAGAGGCTTGCGAAATGGGGGGAGAACCTGCACCAGCACTGACAGATGAAGAGAAGATGGTCAAGTAGAAGAATTTTAAAATTCAAAAGGAAAAAGACTGCTGAAGGTGCAGAAGGTGCGATGATGGATATATGTCATCCAACCACACTGGAAATCTTGAAGACAATTCTAATTATTGGATTACTTCCAGAGGTTGCAGCAAGATGTTGCCAAGTGAACATCATTTTTCAGATTAGCCTCATTTTTACAGATTTCTACAACGCTGACCTACAGTCCAGTGAAACTCCTCTTTGACAGATTTGTGTCCAGGTAAAAAATTATCAGAAAGACTGTGAGAGTGACGTACACTTTCCGTCTGCATACAGCGGCCTTACTAATGTGCTGTGCATCTCCAATGTTTTAAAGAAAACTACCATTTAAAATACTACCGTTCAAATCAATATGCATGTGGATATGGCAAAAAAAATAAATAAATAAAAAACCCTACAAATTTATGCAGCCTCCTCGTCTACGGGATCCTGCATAAGAGGAGATGCGATTTTTGTCACTTTGACAAAATGTGTCTGCATGATGAAAATATGCGCAATGAATAAATACATGTACTACAAAAAATGCTTTACTTAGAATTTTTGTCTTCTTGTTTCCAGTCAAAATATCAAAATATTCTTAAATCAATATGCATTTTCTACATAAAGACACAAGGTATTTAGTCTTGTTTCCATGGGGGGAAAGATTATTAAAGTGCATTTTTCTTATTTTGCTAATTAATTTATTATTAGATTCTTTTTCTTGCCCTATGGTAGACAATTTTACGTGTTTTACATAAAATGGACTTAAATGCACTTGTTTCCTCCATTTCATTTTTTATCTATGCAAATTGCATCTTAACGTAATTTTTTTATTTTCTTCTTTTTTTTTTTTTTACTTAAATAAGACAAATACTTAGTAAGAAAAGCATTTTTGCTCCGTGAATCAATGAATGAGGTATTTAAACATCACTTTAAAAAGGGGGAGGAGGCTGTAAGAAAGTCTGTGTTTACAGAAGGAAACCTGCTCCCGACCAGGTTAGGTTCATAGAGTAAGTTACCACAGTAACTGACTCTGAGTATAAGTTACCTCTCTTTCAGAAATGGGCTTGACTTAACCCTGCTTTCTCGGGTATGACAAATGTCCCATTTTGAAACAGAAAACCCAGAGTTTCCCTCATTTCAGGTTTAACATATTCAGAGTTTTCACTTAACCTCCTTTCTGAAACGGGCCCCTGGCCTTTAATGTCTTTTGTTGTCACATGACTAATCAACTAATCAGCATTTTTCACTCTTCTCACTCAAGATGCCTTTATATTCTTCTTTATTGCCTGCTTTTAAATTTGTTGAATTTTTACCTTTAAAGTGATCTGTTTATCTGTTCAACAGAAAATATGATATTTTGAATAATGTTGTATCCAAACAGTTGCTGGTAGCCACTGACATCCAACAACATAAAAAAATTATGGAAGTCAATGGCTACCAGCAACTATTTGGTTACCAACAATTTTTCTTTAAATATATCTTTTTGTTTTGTTTTAAATAAAATGACCATTAACACTTCAGCTTGTGACTGACAATGACTCTGTTATTGTTTTATTGCATCATTGACAAACTATTTTCCTGTTTGACTCTGTAAAGCTGCTTTGACACAACCAGTATTGTATAAAGCACTATACAGATAAAGGTGTCTTGACTTGTGTGTCATAATCACACATGTCTGGCATGAAATTTGCAGCTGAAGTTTCACTATTATGTAAACGATACACTATTATGTTATAATGTAATGTATTGAACTTTTAAATCTGTTTAATGACTGCCAAGGAAGTTGATAAAAGATTTTAAGTTCTGTACATTAAATAAATAAATAAATCTGATAAATCTCTCTAATCAGTGGTAGACTTGATCATAGGCGACACAGGGTGGCAATGTTCAGCACAGAATGCTTTCGCTCGTTTAGCTGTCAGAAACTTTATTTATCTTCCAAATGCTCTGTGAAATCACAAGTTAAAATGCAATGAAATGAGCTACCATTACTGATATAACCTGACAAACAGCATTTTTTTTTTTGACAATTTTCATCTAAAATGGACAATGCATCCTTGTCATACACAGTGACCAATTACACATAGAGAGGCATAAGAATTAAATATTTAATGTGAGAATACAGCTTATAGTACAGTTAACATGGTTTACTGTACACTAGCATGAACTTTAGATAATATTAATGACAAATGTCTGTATTTCAGAATGGTTTTATAGTGTGAGCCCCCTGAGGCAAAGAGTAATTTGATAATTTTATGGTTTTGCAGTGATACTTAGTGAATAAGCTATTTTAATCTCCTTGAAGCATTGAAAAACTGTTAAGTTATGGACATTTTTAAATTTGCATTGATTGCATTGATTGATTTCACTCAAATACATTTATCATTCATATATCTTTTTAACATTTTATATCTTTTGAATGTAATCATTAATCAGTAATCAATAAGTATTCAGTGATCATGGTATTGTGTAGTCTAGAGAGTTAATGGGTTTTCTTGTGTAACTCTTAAGGGGTCACTCAGCTGCTGAATTTGCCAGGTGTGTGCATATGTGTCAGTCTTTACATGATTTTATGAACGTTAGCAGTATGTATCAGATATAATATAAGCTGCTGTGAGCCTGTTTGTTCATCTCTTTGCTCGCAGAGAGCAAGCTGTGTGTAAACCAGATCATCTTCTGCAGAAAATTAAAGCAAGACATTCTCAGTCTTCACAATTATTTTATTACTTTATTAAATCAGAATTCCGGCGACAGTTACTAAAAAAAAAAAAAAAAAAAAAAAAAAAAAAAAAAAACAGGTCAGATCAAGAGATTTTATTAGAAATAAAATTAATATGATTATGCAAATGAAAGCATTCTGAAGTCAAACCATGAGTCATTCAGCAGCAAACACACAAACAGAAGTTTCTTTGTAGGAAATACTATAGTCCACATGCATTTTTTTTCTTGTTTTATAAAACAAGAAAAAATAAATAAATAAAATAAGCACATTAGTTAATAAAAGTATAGTGTCACCCATTTTGGTGTCATAACTGGTTATATGAGAAAGACTGCCAAGTGTGTTAAGACATTCAGAATAGCAATGCTTGTAAATTCAGACCCTGTTATATTGGTATGAATATACAAAAGTCACTGTATCAGTATAGCACAATTAAGGGTCTATTAGCCACTAGAAAATACAGAAACAGATACATATTCACTTACATGAACTCACCGTATTCCTATTAAGAACTCTTGCAATGCATTAAAATTAGATTTTGTGTCACATATAAATCAACACATAAAATCTTAAATATAAGTCAACACCAAAATGCATACATTAAATAATTCTACATTACATTTGAACTCATCAAAGTCCAATTCTTTGATATAAATAATAAACATTCTGAACAGAGCACTGTTAACACAGAGCATATACAACTTGTGAATCCAACTCACGATGTAATTACGAGCTATTGAGCTAAGTTTGAAAAGAAAACCTAAAGACCTTGAGCTGTTGTTTCATCCATCTGGAACTGGGTGTACATTTGACAAGCTAAATGACCCTTTAAAAAGTCACATCATTACATTCAAATCAACTTCTATTACTTGCTTCCTTACTGTATAATCACAGATGCATTGCCAAAAGGTGTCAATTCTTCTGGTCCACAGCTGATAGTTAATCTTACTTAGACTACTTATGTCTGACACTTTCAATTATTCACATTATTGCAGTTCACAACACAGCATTAAACAAAGATGTAAACTTTAGCCAAGAAAAATGTCAAAAGTGAAACAATCAGGTCTTTTTTTTTTTTTTTTTTTTTTGAAAGGCTGAAAAATCATTAAATCACACGATTAGATCAACTGGTTTGTAATTGTACAAATTTTGAACAAATGTTTTTAGGACCAGAATAAAAAGAAAAAGGATATCATGCGCTGTATGAAATATATATTTGTAACAAATTATAAACCAGCAATGAATCTACACAGGTGTGACCATAATTAAAATGAACTGGAAATCAGTTTTCTCTTTTTCTAAAATCACAACATTTATGACTGCCTGTTTCGCCAGTTACAGAAGTTAAAATAAGCATATTTTAATACAATTTATTGCTCACATGTATGATAACTTGAATACATTTTTAAAATACTGAGAGAGCATTTAAATAAATAAGAGCAATAACAACTGCTAGACATTCAGCATGGTAAGGTTCTTTACTAAAACTAAAAACTATATCTAATTAACAAGACATCATATTCTTGTACACAGACACAATTCCAAAATTGCCTAAATACAGGCTGCTTCTTAGAAAACTTTTTACTGAAGAGACCCTTCAGTGTAGACAATAAATACAGTTTGCAGAGAGGCTCCTGTTGGGTAAAGCTTTTCTTTAGTTTTTCTGTTATTTTATGGAATGAATAAATTGAACTGGCTTAATTACACTAATTGTAGTTCAACAATTCCCAGGTTTTAAGAACACTGATGAGGCCAAAAAACAGTTAAAGACCAGAACACCAGAGCACAATATGATTTCAGGAGGTTGTCATGGTTGAAGGGTCAGTCCACATGGCTGCCACATCTCTGAACCTGCAGAGAGTATAATGGCAAAAATGTAAGCACGCACACCATAAGGATCAATGACCAATAAAACTGTTCACGACAATGAAACATAAAAATAAATAAATAAATAAAAACTTTTGAACATTACAGTCAAGTCAAGTTCTTAGAAATAGAACATTTGTGCTGTTTCAGGTGTTTTAGATATATATTAAACCATTTTCAAGATATATTTAAAAATGTATTTAAAAATAAAAATTTAATGTGGTGTAGGCAAAAATGAATAATATACACTGCCATTCAAATATTGGAATTAATAAGATTTTTTTCTTTTAAAGAAATTAATACTTTTTTTCAAGCTTGAATGCATTATAAAGACATATTTATATTTCAAATAAAGACTGTTGCTCTTCAACTCTACTGCAACTTCTTTCAATCCTGGAAAAAAAAAAAAAACCTTCCAAACTTCATTAACGCACCACAACCATTTTCAACTAATAATAATAACAAGTAGAAAGTTTTTTTTTTCTTAAATACTAAAATCACATATTAGATTTCTTAGGGAACACTGAAGACTGGAGTAATAGTCATTGCAAATAGTTGCTATTTCAGAGAGAGAGAAAAAAATAATTATACCGTATTAAAATATAAATCAGCCATTTTAACATAAGACTCTTCTGTTAAAAAAATTAGCCTTTTGGTGTATATTTAATTATTTTTCCCCCCTAAAAAGTATTACAATTAAAATTATTAGTTTACTATTTAAAAACATCTGTTTTTACCAGTTAAATGTCATTGCTCGCTTTGAATCTCACCTGGCATTTATGAGGTACTGTGCCAGGCATATTTTCACATGTTCCACAAAAATGGTGATCTGACGGTCTGATGACCCCTCCATGGCATTAGCAATTTTGATCTGAGCCCCAGACATTTGACGGATTTCATTAATTTTTGTGCCCTGACGTCCGATTATGCAGCCTATTAGCTAGAAACACAAAGCAGACAGATTAAAGTCAGTTTGAAAAATCAACAACTCTTCCTTAAATTCTTCTTTAATACAACGAGGGGGTTACTGAAGATAAAGAATTATGCTCACATCATTTGGAATGGTGAGTTCATGAGTACTGGCCTGTGAACTGGCATCCACACCTAGTAACAGAAAGAGAGTGGGAGAATTGAGAAGCCTTTTTTTTTTAAACAATATTAACCGTGTTAAAACTGTACACTGTATAAATTATAAAATGCTATGGTAAAAACCTATTATTTGTTAACAGTAAGTTCCCTTAGTATATATGGTAAAAACTGAAAGAAATGTAATGGGACATTTCATGTAATTTTAAATACTGTTTATAAGTAAATCACTTACAATTACAGTTTTTGGAAGTGAAAAAGAACAGGTCCTCTTGTAATTTACAGTGACAAATACTTAAATTGACATTCCTAGAATTTCCTTTGTGACACTTAACATTTGAGGGATTTTTCAATCTTTGTTTTTTTACTTATCAGTTAGGTACATTAGGGTTTATGTGAATTTTTTGTGTGTGTATGTGTGTAAAACTAAATATGCTGATTCTGGCAACCACAGTTGTGCAACCAGCTGTTTTTTTTGTTTTTTTGTTTTGTTTTTATGCTATATGTGTAGCATATTTATTAATATTATATCTTTGCCTAATGAATATTCATATATCCATCTAATGTATGTTTGCATTAGGGAGAGGTTAAGTGGTGTCACTATATGTACTGCCGTTGTGCGGTATTCTTTCAGAAGGTACCACTTAAGTACCCATATGTATACTTTAGGTTCTGATAGTACCTTTAAGGTATTAATATGCAACCCATCGAAGGGGAGAAGAGTGAAAAACAAAAGTGAATGAAAGAGCTACAGGTATATAGTGAAGGGTGTGCAGCGGGGGGGTTGGGTACGTACCAGGGAAAGCGGGGGTGGTCTGTCCGAGGGAGGTAAAGGGGGTTTGCTGCATAACCAGTTGATGGAGCTTTGTCAACTGCTGGGCAAGGGAGGAGGATCAGTACACCTAAGAAGTTATGTTTAAATAAAAGAGTCCTGCTTGGACCTTCACAAACTCATCTAGACACTAACAAGGGGAAGCTGTGAGAATTCTAATTTATGACACTACTATAAAAAACACAAAAATATCAGTTGAATGAATTTTAGTAAGGCAGGTCACAAAAAAAGGTTAACAAGAACGCTACACTAAAGAGGGAAGAAGAATTAGAAGTTGTACTCACTTCTGGGTGTGGGATGGCATATTGTCCCTGAATGGTGTAGGCCTAAGAAAGGAAAAAGAATCTTCAATGTACATACAGAATTCAATATCAATGTACTTTACACACAGCTGTAGGTACATAAATTTTATAATTGTAGCAATTATGTTTAATAATAATCACATTTTAAATGCGGAACACATGGCTATCAAGTGAAAACTAATTAATTTCATGGCCTGAATTAACTATGTGACACAAAATTTTACATTTAAGTTACAATTAAATAAATATTTGTACATATAAGGGTGCTTTCACACTAGCACTTTTGGTGTGCACCCGGGTTCGAATGATGTCAGAGTTCGGTACGTTCAGATGTCGTGAACGCGGAACATATAGTCTTTTTTTCCTCAAAATTCTTAGGTCTTTCCATTTTGTGCGCAGAAGGGTGAATGTACTTTTAATTTTGTGGATAAGGAAAACAACTTTCATGGAGATTATCAAATGCATATATTGTAATCCACGAAATTAATGCAATGAATGAACGTCTTTGAATGAGATACTGTATTTCGACTATGAAAAGGATCTGGATTATTTGTCCACAAAATGTTATTTACACAGTCCATTTCGTGGTTCATCATGTCACAATATGCATTTCCTTTGTCATCCATTTTACCAAATGTATTTTCTTTATCAATGAAATAAATTAAATAAATTAACATTTGACTTTGTGAATGAAATAATGTTCTGTTACATTTCATTTTTTTAGTGAAATCCAACTGGCTTTTGTCTTTCTGTACATGAAATCATGTGCTGGTTTTACATTTTCTGTGGATGAAATCCAACTGGCTTTTGTCTTTTTGTATGAATTCTATTAAACTAAAATTGTATTTTGTTAGAATTTCTTCAAGTAATTCAATTATCCAAAAAGACTGTTATTACATTTTACATTTATCACTCCATAGGAATATGTATACTTGTTTATGTCTCAGAAATACATATCGTAAGTATCATAACTTCACATATGATATCATGAGTTCATGCAATTTATCTTGGCAAATGGCTCACATCCTACTAGTTTATTTTTATATAATAATACTATGTTTGTATGTACTGTATGCCTGTAGTAGTAATAGTGTATAGTTTAACCATACTTACAGGCAGAGGCTGATGCTGCAGTAACAAGCTGAGGCCGGCTGTGGCTGGTGCTGTCAGAGTATCTGCCCTTACCTGGCCCCCAGAGAAAATGACTTGTGCAGTGGCAGGCTTCGGCCTATATGGAATTGTGGCACCTTTGGGTGGGGACTGGTAAAAGTCAGTGAAGGTCAAATAAAGATGGAAAAGGTAGAAATTAAGAAAAAATAAAAGTGGGGGCAAACTATAATAGAACAGAATGTAACAGATGCTCAGATGGTTACCAAAATGAGACCATGATAAAAAAATGAACTCCCTCTTTGACGTAAGAAAATATGATGATATTCAAATCTAAACATCTATTTTAAATCTGTCACACAACGTTGCTCTATTTTTCTTATTTCCACAAAACACAAAATGAGATCTTTTTAAGAATAACTGTGGTTTTTGCACTTCACGACATTTGGTTGGGTTGACATTAGTTGATGTTTGAGGTTTGTGTCGCAATATTTTATATATATATCATCTGTGTATGCATGTGCTGATCAATGTTTGGATTTGATCTGAAAGTGGATAAAGCAGTGGCGGACTGGGACAGTAAATCAGGCCGGGAATTTGACTCCACCCCAGGTCACCTCTGTTGGTGCAGTCACAACCACCCAATTCATGTGTCCACCAGACTGCTAAACTTGTAGGCTAACCCTGTTAGTTGATGTAACAGGTAGACTACCATACATAGTATGAATGGGTAAATAAATAAACCCTGAAAAACTCACTAGGAATCCACCATCTATATCATCTTTCCCTGAATCCCTCTCTCTCTCACTCTGCACATCTAGTTTCTCTGCTATATGAAATAAGCACCTTTCAATAATCTATATTAATTGTGCAGCCATCAATTGTATGTCCCCATGATCACAGTCCCACTACTGATGATCTTATAAATCATAAAAGCACATATTGTTCTAAGAGTACAGCCAGCATGTTTAGTTTTGCTTTAGTTTTAAACTTTACAGGAAGGTTCCTGCTCTGACTCAAAAGCTGAACTGTCCACCCCCTTTTGTTTAACAGCAGGAGCACTTGGAGCACTAGTGCTACTGTTGCTTCCTTCAATAAACATTGTAGACTAGACTACATATTGTATGCTAGAAATGGAAAATCAAAATTTCTGGTCAAATTTGGCACTAAAAAAATACTGTGTCCCCATATGTAAAACATTGTGCTAGTTTGTCATAAAGATGCTCTTTTAAAACGTCTATCATTATATATATTTGTAATTTTTTTTTTTAGAACAGTTTGTATCTATATGTAAGTCTATGTAAGTCTCTTTGGATGAAAGCGTCCGTCTGCCAAATGATTATGTAAATATAAGGGGTGGAACAGTTCAACTTTTTCACGGTTACTGTAGGTTTGTTTCACAGTATGTGCTATGTTTATGGAAAAACGATACTTTCAAAAAATATATATTTTATCATATTATTAAGAATATTCTAACTACAAGCAACAGCACAAATAAATACAATAGAGTAAAGCTACAAATAAAATAAACTGACTTTCATGGTTTTTTAGGTAGGTATAGCATAGTTTTTAGGTACATAAATTGAATAAAGTAATCAAATGTAAAACAGCATTGCATTTTGGACTACAAATGAAAGATAAATCTTTATTAAAGTTACAAAAGCTTTTCAATCAAGAGCAGTGAGTGATTTCTTTGTTGTTGCTGTTCGATTAATATAAAGACTGTCACTTTAAAAGAATACACTGATCCAGTGTTCGTATTCGTATTGAACAAGAGTGAATGGTTTGGCCACGGGGTTTTTTTTTTTTCATCGCTGTTGTTGTAATGTCTGGGAAGCCAGAATGTTCATCCATCAACAGAAACATATATTAACTGAACCCTGTTTGTTTAACATGTTATTTATATAAACCATATTACAGATGCTTTGTCAGATTTAAGTTGAACAGCGTTTCCAGCGCGTGCCGAACCGTGTGTGAAGAACCGAACAGGGGTGCGTTTCCCAAAACCATAGTTGCTAACTAAGTTAGCAACTTTATTGGTTGCAATGCAATTTCCCATTGCCAACCAACTAAGTTGCTAACAGGTTAGCAACTATGGTTTTGGGAAACGCACCCCAGTTCGATTTTTTCAGTGAACCGTCCCACCCCTAATAAATATAATGTAAATGTAATGCTGACCGACCTGCTCCCTTACTGGTGAACATGGCTGGGATTTTGCATCAACTTAATGCGTCTGTAGCCAGGGCTTTTCTCTCTTTTATACGTTCCCGCTCTGCTCCTCCTTTGCTTTTACGCTCCGTTTTTTGCACGGTTTTCTAAGATGAAGCCTGCCTCTGGATATATCCAATTAGGCAGTGCTTCGCTGATGTTGGGTCATGTGTTGGTGTCATTTTCACTCCGCGATCGCCTGATTCGTAGATTCATAAATCCGTCAATTAATTCGCAGTTGCATCCCAGCCTATTGCACGTCAGCCTGATCGACTGCACAGCGGCAGAACGAAATACATAACTACCATCAACCAACCTAAAAATTAAACGGTGCTCCCGATGGCCAGTCCGCCCCTGGGATAAAGTGTTAGATTTCTATCTATTCATCACACTGCCTTTTTGCAGCTTGAGAGTTTTGATTTTCATAATATGGACAAAAACAGTTGGAACATTCTTCAAAATATCTTCTTTTGTGTTCCACAGGAGTCAGAAAAACTTTCAAATTGGAACAACATGAGAGTGAGAGTTGAGTGAACTATTTCTTTAACCTCAAAACCACTGTAATTTATCTATTCCTTACCTCCAACATGACCACACAGATCTGCTTCACACACTGGACAATGGCCTCTGGAGCACCTGAGATAGTGACTGCCCGCTCAGTAGAATTGGGCAACATGTCTCCAGCCACTTGCACTTGAGCCCCTGTAGTCTGGAGAACAAGCACAGCACAATCAGACATGACAGAAACCCTTGGAACACAGCACTACCATACTTCAGTAACAATGGCATTCTGAGCATTAAAATAAATATTGCTGCACTTTATGAAATATGTAGATCATAAATAAATTTTAAGTATGAACGTACCTCCCTCATCTCCTTGATCTTGGAGCCTCCTTTCCCAATTAGAGAGCCACACTGACTGGCCGGCACCACCAAACGCAAAGTCACTGGAGGCTTACTAGTAGCCTGGCTATTGCTCATAGAGTTAACAATATCCTGCGTAGAACCAAAACATTGATTTCTATTACAGATTTTTATTGATTTCTTTTGGGGTTTTAGTAACATTTTCATTAGAAAAAGGTCTAATACTTCTTCAAACTTGTATGCGATCATGGCGAAGGCCTTGAATATGGCATCTGTGGGTCCTGTTATGGTAACTATCCTCTCTGGGCAATTCCCCTCTGAAATATTTATGCGTGCATTACTCTGTAGAAACAGTTTGTGATGTTTGTTAATAACCATGTTACACTTATCACAGCAACTAAAATGAATTGTAACGTTACTTACATCCTCACGCATTTTCTTCACAGTTTCTCCTTTCTGAAAAGAATAATTGCATTTTTGATAAAACACAGATGTTAATGATTGTACAATTTACATTTCTAATAAAAACAAGTTAAAATCCATACAGTACCAAAAAAATAAAATAAAAAATACTGTTACAAACTCAAGTATATGCAAGTAATGTCTTGGTGCTGAATGTGTCTTTTTACCTTGCCTATAATGCTGCCAACCTCCTGCAAAATAAAAAAGATAATATGTTTATTGTAATAACAAGCTTCTATCCATTTCCATTTAAAGAGAGACGTTTTTGTCCTCTTACAAAATATAGTACTATGTCCACAATCTGTTCTTTATCACTGGTGGAATTATTACCGTGGAGCAGTAAAATGTGGAAATTTACCATTAGATGCATGTTGTTCTTTTACCTTGCCATGCATGAGGAGTCTGATAGTCAGAGTGACATTGAGTCCTCCTTCAGATTGCACTATATTGGGCTCCATGGTGAGGATTTAGGACTGGGTGTATTAGTTAGGAACTGACAGGAGCAGTCTAGGAATAGGGGCCAGTGGTCACCACACAGTCACCTAAAAACCTGAAGGAAGCAACAAAAAACCTTACATGCTTATTTTAATATTTTCATTTTGAAATAAAAGCAGATTAAAATGTGTTATTACACTGCAAACCCAACAAGTTCGGATAACTCATTTCAGTTTAAAGAAACTGATTACCTTACCGATAGTAATGAGTACAGTGAAATTTTTTTCATTTGAGCTCACTGAAAAATAATTTTCTTAATATACAATTAAACTAAACACTTTATTCAAATACTTTGTGTATCTGAGATTCATTGTAGCAAGTAAAACCATTAATATTAAATTAACTCGAACGTCTTGCAGTTAACTGCTAACTAGCTGATCTGCTAACACAAAACTAACAAATAGACTGAACTATGAGCAAGTGTAATTACTGGTCTTTAAATAAATCAGCATAAATATTAGTTCACTATTCATTGGCCCATCATCTGTTACAGTCTTCAGCTGGTGTGCCCGGGAGGGCCACCAGATGACACTGTCTTTTTGTGAGTGTTGTGTTTGTTTGGTGCCATGTGCTCTCTCCTGTCTATTTTCTGACCCCGCCCATCTTGTTACGTCATTATTGTTTCAGTTGCTCCACCTGTGTTTCTCCCTTTCCTCTGGACTCCATTCCCCTAAACTCCACTCACCTGTTCTCTCGTTACCTTATTCCTTTATTTAATTTTTCCCAGCTGTTTACCTGATTGCCTCTTCTTTATAAGCTTCCTGTGTTTTCTGTTCTGTGCTCGTTTGTCTCATGTATGTACCGGTTTGTGCCTTTGATGTCTGGCTGCCCTGTGTTCAGTTGATGACTAGTTGTAACCATGAATGCTACTCTGGTTTTTTCAGTTTCAGTTGTGATTTTGTTTATTTTGGTGATTTAGAAATAAAGAGTCCTCATCTGCCTGCACTTGAGTCTTCGCCTCTTACGATCCGTGACATCATCAACCTAACAACAGCCTCAGTTCTTAAGCACAAGTCCTGAGTCTCCAGCTTTGAGGCAGCAACAGATACAACCACCTTCTGAGCCTCCAGATTCTGATTCCCTCCTCTGACCAGCAGAGGGTGCCATCCCCTGAGTATTGACTATCTTGTACACTGTATTCTGACTACATTTCCCATCAGCCCCTGCATCTGGCTCTGATTGCTCGGAGCACCTGAGACTCATTACCTGGGCTTTATAAGCCGCTCTGGCACACGGTCTCTTTGCAAAGTCTTGCTATTCCTTTGGTTATCAATTCTGAGCATTATTTCTGATTGTCTACCCGTTGTGACCCGCATCTGAATTATCGTCTTGATTCTCTGCTGTTTGCCCCTTGGACTATCTGCCTGGACTTTGATCTTTGAACATTTGCTGCCTGCCTCGACCCTTGCTTGTATTACAAACTGTGAATGCTTGCTGCCTGCCCCAACCCTTTATATGACTAACGACAATGAGACTGTCCATTCTTTGATATTGTGTTTGCTGGTACCGATCTCTGCCCGTTGTACTTGAGCAATAATAAAAGCCTGCAAATGGATCCCAAGCCGTGTGATGTTCTGTTACAGAAGACTTCGCCACTCTGCTATCCAGCGGCCATTGCTCATCTGTCAACTGAATTGTCTGCTCAGGCCAACCAACTCATGGCTCACCAGCAGCTTGCCGTCTCACATTGATCACGGAGGAGTTAGTAAAGACGCTGCAGAATCTTCGCTTGACGCCATCAGAGATTACCCCACCTAGTCACCCAGCACCACAAGCGGCAGCCGCCATTTCACAGGTGCCGGTGACACCATCTCGCATGAATCCCCGTCTGGCATACCCTGAGAAATTTGATGGTTATCCAACCAAGTGCAGGGGGTTCCCCCTCCAATGCTCATTATTCGTTCATCAGCAACACACATTATATCCAACCGACGCTGGTAAGATCTCCTTGATTTGTTTATTACTGGTAAAGCATTGGAGTGGATTACGGTTGTGTGGAGGGAGGATGGGTCTGCATTCCCCTCATTTGAGATCTTTCTTCAGCACTTCAGGGAGGTCTTTGATTCAACTCAACGGTTACTGGTATTGTCACAAGATAAGAAAACTGCTGCTGAATACGCCTTGACTTTTCGCACACTGGCAGCACAGACTAATTGGGTTGAGGATACCCTCAAAGTACTGTTTAGGAAGGGGTTATCTCACGGTCTACAGTCAGAATTGGCATGTAAAGATGAGGGAAGGAATTTGGATCAGTTTATTGAACTCGCCATTCAGATGGATAATCTGATCCATTCACAAAGACCATCTGCTCGTCAATCACCCCGGCTGCCATTCTCTGCTTCACCTGACCACATCGAAACCATGGAGATCAGTACATGTCACCTGTCAGCGGAGGGGAGGGATCGCCGGCTGTCTCAGCACCTCTGTCTGTATTGTGGGCAACCTGGTCACATCAGAGTCTCCTGCCCCAATAGACCGCATTGAGAGCATCCATCTTCGGTGAGTGTCAATGTTAATACATTAAACCCTGATCACTGTGTTACTGTTCCTGTAATTATAACAAAGAATGGGAACTCATTTTCTACATCAGCCCTGTTAGATTCTGGAGCGGCAGGCAACTTTGTCAAGAGAGTTTGCAGGAACTGGAGATGCAAATTGGAGTTCTACACAGGGAAAAGATTCAGTTCTACATCATTCAAAGCTCTAATGTACCCGTAATTCTTGGCCTACCCTGGTTACGCCGACATAACCCCCTTGTTTCCTGGACCGAGGAACAGATCTGTCAATGGAGTAAGTCATGCCACTCTCGTAGTCTTTCCACAGTTTCACCACTGCCTGTTTGTTCTGTTAGCCTGTTTAAGGAGGAAGAATAACTAATCAATCTACCATCAGAGTATGCAGACCTGACTGAGGTCTTCAGCAAGAATAAGGCTACCCAGTTGCCTCCTCATCTCGCTAATGACTGCGGAATTGAACTATTGCCTGGAACCCCCCCCCCCAAGGGTCGCATATTTCCCCTGTCTCAGCCTGAATCAGAAGCAATGAGGAATTATATTGAGGAGGAGCTGGCTAAGGGCTTCATTCATCCCTCAACGTCACCTGCATCTGCCAGCTTCTTCTTCATTAAAAAGAAGGATGGAGGACTGAGACCATGCATTGACTATCGGGGGTTAAATGAGATGACTGTTAAGTTCCATTATTCTTTACCACTTATTCCTGCAGCTCTGGAACAGCTCCGTTCAGCCAAGTATTATACTAAATTGAACTTACGCAGTGCTTACAACTTGATTCACATTCGGGAAGGGGACGAGTGGAAGACATCTTTCTCCACATGCACAGGCCACTACGAATATTTGGTTATGCCCTTCGGACTGGTCAATAGTCCGTCGGTCTTCCAATCCTTTATCACCGAGGTCTTCTGACATATACTAAACAGAACTGTGATTGAATACATTGAAGATATCCTGGTGTTTTCAACTTCCCTTCAAGAACATGTCCAGCATGTCCGAGCCATTCTCCAAAGACTTATTCAGTACAAGCTCTACGCCAAGGTGGAGAAATGTGAGTTTCACCAAACCTCTACTACTTTCCTGGGATACATTATCAGTTCTGAGGGGGTCGCCATGGATGACAACAAGGTACAAGCAGTCTTAAACTGGCCTCAACCCTCTACAACAAAGGAGTTGCAGCGCTTCTATAGGAGGTTCATCAGAAACTTCGGCTCTGTAGCAGGTCCTCTTACGGCAATGGTCAAGAAGGGTAGTAATCGTCTACTATGGTCAGATACAAGCCATCAAGGCTTTTCGTCAGCTGAAGCAACGTCTCACCACAGCCCCAATACTCCACCACCCAGATCCAGAACTCCCATTTGTCGTCGAGGTTGATGCTGCTAATAATGTCCAAAGACAACCATGACCTTTATCCATCAATGTGAGACATGCAACACCCAGAAAGCATCACGACTACAACCAGCTGGTCTGCTTCAACCATTACCCATCCCACAGCGTCCATGGACCCACATTGCGATTGACTTTATCACAGATCTCCCAGCTTCCGATGGTTACACCACCATCCTCACCATCATCGACCGTTTCTCTAAAGCCTGTCAACTGATCCCTCTACCTAAACTCCCGACGGCCATGGAGACTGCAGAACAACTCTGTAACATGGTATTTTGGTTTTATGGTCTGCCTGAGAATATTGTGTCCGACAGAGGACCCCAGTTTACTTAATGACTCTGGTCAGCGTTCTTCTTTATGTTGGGTGTCAATGTAAGCCTAATGTCAGGGTATCATCCACAGGCTAATGGTCAGGTTGAGAAACTCAATCAAGAGCTTGCTCACTTCCTAAGGTCGTATTGCAGTCAAAACCAAAAGGATTGGAATCGCTTCATAATGTGGGCAGAGTGTGCCCAAAACTCCCTCCGTAAGCCGTCTACTGGACTCACGCCATTTCAATGTGTGCTGGGGTTCCAGCCCCCACTATTCCCTTGGTCAGGTGAACCCACAAATGTCCCTGCTGTCAATGACTGGCTACAATGCTGTGAGGATACTTGGAATCAAGCCCACATTCACTTACGACGGGCTGTTCATCGACAAAAGGATCAGGCAGAAAGCCATTGCTGCCCTGGTCCCGAGTATGCCCCTAGCCAGTGGGTCTGGCTCTCCACTAAGGATCTACGTCTTCAACTATGGTGCAAGAAACTAATTCCCAGGTACGTGGGTCCCTTCCAAATTATTTGTCAGATTACACCTGTATCCTATCGCCTTGATAGTGTCACAGGGATGAACTCCGTGATTAACTCCTCTGACCAGCAGTGGGCGCCATCCCCTGAGTACTGACTATCTTGTACACCGTATTCTGACTACATTTCCCATCGGTCCCCGCATCTCGCTCTGATTGCTCTGAGCACCTGAGACTCATTACCTGGGATTTATAAGCTACTCTGGCACACGGCCTCTTTGTGAAGTCTTGCTATTCCATTGGTTATCAATTCTGAGTGTTATTTCTGATTGTCTACCCGTTGTGACCTGCGTCTAAATTATCGTCTTGATTCTCTGCTGTTTGCCCCTTGGACTATCTGCCTGGACCTTGATCTTTGAACTGCTTCCTGCCTGCCTCAACCCTTGCTTGTATTACGAACTGTGAATGCTTGCTGCCCGCCACCGACCCTTTATATGACTAACCACAACAAGACTGTCCATTTTTTGATATTGTGTCTACAACGATATCTCTGCCCGTTGTACTTGAGCAATAATATAAGCCTGTAAATGGATCCTAAGCCATGTGATCTCCTGTTACAATAACTTCATTGGTGACATGAGTACCCATCACTACACTATTTCGCCTCCCTAGGTTGGCGAAAGCAAAAATCACTACATAAACTAACACTTAATTTTTACATTTACTATTCTTACTGAGTCTAAAGCAAAATTTTCAGTATTTTTGAGTAAAATGCACTTGTTCCATCTAGTAAATATAACTTTCACACTGTCATAATCAGAGAAACATAAGTTTTATGGGAAAACTAGAGTCATATAAACTCTAATACATATTGCTTAGGTCAAGTTTTGGTTTTTTAACATCAGAGATTATAATACCTCGAAAAAGCTAAATAGTTAACTAAATCAAATAAATATGATTTTTTGAAGTAAATTTATTTAATTTGATTATAGCAGATGCTTTGCCAGTGATCATGTATCTTGCAAGGCGAAAAAAGCATAAAATAATTATGTATTATTATTATTACTATTATTATTATCCCTGTCTGCAGCCTTTGACACAGATCAGTTTTTAATTAATGGATTGCGTGCATAATAGTCATGTCATCAGCCAGTCAGAATTTATCAGCAATGTCAAGAGATAATTTTCCCATGGCTGCATCATTTCACAGCTCAGGTGACTGGCTGAAACAAAAAAAAGTATTATTATTACAAATAAGAAAGAATAGACTGTTATAACAAAAGCATTAATTTCTCTGAATAAATTTTACAATAAAATCAATCCAACAATCAAAATGTTTAGAATGTTGCTCTGCCCATCTCAGACCAGCAGGCAGAGGTAGCAGGGGACAAATAGAGAAGGATGAAATCTACAGCCAGATGTCCTCCAATCTCCCACATGATGCCAGATTACTTAAAGACTTTAATCCAGATTAACAACATCCAGGGGTTAGTGTCTAGTCTTAACAACAAAAATAATCTACAGAAATCTACGATCAGTTCCAGGCCTAGAAGACTAGAAGCTAGAGGCAAATAAATAAACCTCCTTGGTTATATAAAATAATAGGTTTAAAGCTATGTCATAGTAGAAACATCTCACATCTTGATGTGTACAATTCTTAAAAGCTAAATAGCTTGTGGAACAGGAGATACATTTTTGAAGAAGAGAAAAATGTTAACAGTGGGATGAGCCAGTAATCATGAGGGAGGATTATACACAACACACTTTCATAAGGGCCAATCAGACTGAAACAGATGGCATTATTTTGTGCCAAGGGGATCAAAGATGAATCAGGTCTGATTTTGAAATACTTTTGCACCCATAATGCCTCAGAGGAAAAGCCCTACTAAGATAGTATGGACAGGAGCTTTGTTTTTGCATCAGTTGTCTAATTAGAGTTTCACTTCTATCTGATGTGATAAGGTCGTGCAGAAAACAAAATGGCCACATATGGCACGGTTTGAAGGCATGTTTGCTTCAAATTAGCAAACTCATTCTCTTTTTCAGACTCACCTTTTCATCACTTCTACACATGAACACACACACACACACACACACACACACACACACACACACACGTTTACTTAGCTATCTAAATGGGGACATTCCATATTATAAATTACAAACATAATATACAAACCACATATTCTACCACCCTACACCTAAACCTACCCCTTACAGAAAACTTTCTGCATTTTTACAATAAAACAAACAAACAAACAAACAAACAAAAAACCCTTTGTTTACTTTATTTTTATACCAGTTTACAAATGAGGACATCCCCAGAGGGAGGTTTTTGGAGATTTTGTCAGGTTTAGCTCACTTTTGGGTACAAATTAGTCACCAAAATATGGTTAAGTACACACACACACAGATATAAAAGTACATGGATTAATAAACATGCAAACAATGCTGAATCCAGGTTTCTTGTTTTCATTTATTTATTTTATTAGCAATTTAGTTATTAGCAGATTTCACTGCTGAATCACAGACAATGGACACACAAAAAAACCCTGCACCAACACAATGATTTTTCAAATCAGTGTACAATTTGCTGTTTTGAATCAGGAATATTCTGCTTTCATGCCTACTTCCGTTTGATTTATGACCTCAGCTTGCACATAGAGAATTCATGGCAAAAAATTTCACTGCCTATTGCTTCCGAATTCTACTCCAGGATAAAGTTGTCTGTAACTGCTGGTCTAGGATAAATTTCATAAAGCCAAATCCAAACCTTTAAGATTAGTGAAATATAAAAGCTGACTCTACATCAGTGATTGCTGAAAGCTGCTATAATGCATCACTTGCCATGTTTACCATATGTGCCGAGAAAACGGAGTCATCTATAGAAATTTATATGATATATTTTAGATTTAAATGATCATTTAAATTATTTTTTTTTAAAATAAAGGCAGCGTAAAATGGATTAAGTACATTTTAATATTATTTAAATACTATTGCACAGTTGTTTAATAATGCCAATATATCACTGAATACAAAGTAAATATTTGTTAAAAATTCAACCATGCAGTCTATTCTAGCTACTTTTGTACTTACAGTATACTGGTGATACAATACACATTACCTGAGGTACTGTGGCCTACACATTATGTCCACAGTTTAGCTACTAGAGCTCCCCCTCTAATTTCAGAAGCACCGTCAGAGATTTTGGCCTGTGCGCAGCATTGTAAGAGCAGCACTGCTCATGAATTCTGATTGGGAAAGTGGGTCAGCCTTTCTACTAAAGAGCTTCTGGCCTCTTCCTCTGGAGCGGCTATCAAATTAAGCACGCTTTGTGCATGGCTGAGCATTGCTCAGAAAAAGCTCCCCCTGTTTCCACTGCGCATCTCTTCACGGCACTCAATGTAGAAAAATTTATTGTTAGAAGAGGGTCTTCCCTCTCTGCACTGTGACTGAGGTTTTAGTTCCAATAAAGAGTGACATCTATTATTTAAACCTACTGAGGCATGAACTGCATTAAATACAGAAAGAAGATATTAACAATGAAAACATTAAAGAGAGACCACTTTATTCTTATTATATACATGTCCATTTTTAATTGTTTTTAGTAACTTGCAACACATTTGAAGATAAATGATTTTTTGGGATTTATTGTTTCATAATATTATTATTTTTATTGCTGTCCTGTAATATTGTCCTGTCTATTGTGGTAAAGCATATTATTTTTAGTATACTGAATTTTATAGGAATAAACAAGACCTTATTGTGATTGAATGTAAACTTACAATTACACTAAGATAACATTTAGAAAGGTGTTTTAAAGTTAATAAACCCAGTCATTAGTTTGAATTTCAAGAAGAGTCACAAGAAAACAAAACGATTTTCTCAACCTTGTGATTCAGCCAAGAAATACAAACACAGTTAACACTGAATCATGAATGACAGCGGATCTAATTCTACCATGTCACTGTCTTTAAGCATTCTCTTGGTTTGAAAGTTTCTAACAGTGTAAAATAATGGAAACTTCACTGAATTTTGCAGTGGTCTACCTGCTTTTGTCTAGTCATTGTCAAACAAATGTTGCAGAGGAGGTTTGGATCAAAGAAAGTTACATGTGTCATTTTCATGCAAACACATGGCAAATTGATACCCTGTATACCATGTGTTGCAAATTAACTAGATGTCATTGACTTCTTTTAGCTTGAATAAGTGATTTTTATGTAAATGTTGCATATTCATTGATGGCCAAAGTGGCTTTAAAATTCAAATCCCCTGAAGAACCACATATCCTGAATCACCCTAGTAAGCCTATGAGCATGAATTGATATTGCTATTTTATGATGATGATAATCAGGATAATGACTGTTCAGATATTTTCAGTTCTGATCAAAGTCAGTTTCGGTGCAGTGCCACCTCAACTATCTGTCACATACAAAGAGAGTGCAGATACCCATAGACAAGTCTCGTGGTAATTATCCAATAATTAAATTATCTTACACTCTGAGAAATAAAGGTACAAAAGCTGTCACTGGGGCAGTACCTTTTCAAAAGGTATCTAAAGGGTCCATTTTGGTACCGTAAAGGTACATATTAGTACTTAAAGTGTACATATTAGAACCTAATAGGAACAAAAGTATACCTTTTGAAAAGGTACTGCCCCAGTGACAGCTTTTGTACCTTCATTTCTGAGAGTGTACATAAACTTTGTTAAATGTACATATCATTGTGCAGACCGCACTGAGGAAGAAATAAAGGATCTAATTGACCAATTTTCCTAAAAGACATCCCTCAAACACATATTGTTCCTTTGTATTTGTTTAATTAGGTGTAATGACTCATTTAGGCATGTCCTCGAGATTCAAATACAACCATTTCCGAACAATGTCCAGCAAGGTTTAAACAATAGTTGTAGTGATTCATGAATTAATGATATGTTTGACCTATGTTTGGCCTAGAAATCAAACTAGTTTCAAAGCGGATATGTTAAAGGTATTATAGACTCACAGTTCATAATGCTATTTGTAGTACGATCATCCAAAATGATGTAAAATGTCAAAATGTATGTTTGTTTTCAATCAAAAGTAAATAAACATTAAGAAAAATATGTGTCATAATATGTAGGTTGCATATAATCCATTTTCATTTCCGTTCAAATTTGAAATGCACATAAGAATGAATATTCAGAATAAAATAACCTCCTGAAACATCCTCAGAAAACAATAAAAATAGAAGCTTGAAAAGAGGCTTTACCTTTGGTGCTACTGGAAACAGATGGCCACCACTTTCGATGTTTGCAAAAAGATTAATAAAAACGGGCTGCCAAACGGAAAATAATTTTTCTCCTATCCTCTTGGTTAACTCAGATTTAAAGGTGGCATCCAATTGGCTAGAAGATGGAGTCATGTGAACACAGTGTCACAACACGTGACTTTCTCGCCAAACAGAATGATGGCAAAAACGCATTTGGACTGAAGTGATTTTGGGGTTCAATTTTGATCTTCGGACAGTGCTCTGAAATGCTAAAAGGAGGTCAGGAGACCATGGGTGCAGGGGCACAGGGGTTTTCCCCTCCTGCGAGATATCCAAATCTGTCCTATGAAACACCCTGGCAATTCAGCAAAAACAATTGGATTGGTGCTCATCTGTGTCATGCGTGTTCTTTACCCTGAGGGTGTCTCAGTTATGATGATAGATATTTACTCTAACAATGAATAACTTAAGTAAATCTCCTAATCTCCCCCTGCCCCACATCACCAAGCAAAGCAGTGTTTCAAACCAAAGATATAGAGTATAATAGGTACCAACTTCTTGGCAACAAGGACCACTTCCCTCATTGAAATTGATAGGGTATTTACATCTTTACATTCTATAGCACACAGGTGTGAATTATGGCATTGGACTGTCCATTAATGTTAGGTTGTTGCCCCATGCAATGTACTCTATTACACTTTCAATTCTATGCTCCAGCCAGCCCAGAATTACAATGATCTCTAGCATTCTCCTCCATGGATTAAGTGACCCAGAGCAAATCTATGGCTATGTTAGGACAGTTGTGGAGGGATTAAGCTCCAGTCATTATGACTGAGGTGCTCCATTCAGATAGTCACTGTAAATATATTCTCTATTCTTGTACTTACATAGGACATTACAGGGGGTTTATATATATATATATATATATATATATATATATATATATATATGTATGTGTGTGTGTGTGTGTGTGTGTTTTGTGCCCTACTTCATTCTAATTATTTCAAAACCAAGCGGCTATAGTTTTAGCTTTCCTTAACCTCTTTCTTAAAAACACACACACGCTAGATTTATTAAACAGAAAAATGCAAGTTTTTCCCATGTTAAAGTTTTAAAAAACTTTACAAATTGCTTTATGATCGTTGGTTAGGACTATAATGGAGGGTGATATGCAGCCTGCTGTCTATTCAGTGGCCCCTGGGAAGATGACACAAATAGAGCATTAAATTAGTTCCACACTGAAATAGATCAAGTCAAGTCACCTTTCTACGGAGCCCCTTAAGGTTCATTGTGGTGGAAAAAAATCAGAGTGAGTGAAAAAATTTGTGGTGGGAGGAAAAAATATATTTTTAATTTTTTTGCGTTCTCTCGCAAAACTTTTGCGTTCCCTCGAGAAACTTTGCGTTCCCTCGCAAAACTTTTGCGTTCTCTCGCAAAGATATTTGCGTTCCCTCGCAAAACTTTTGCGTTCTCTCGCAAAATTATTTGCGTTCCCTCGCAAAACATTTGCGTTCTCTCGCAAAATTATTTGCGTTCTCTCGCAAAACTTTTGCGTTCCCTCGCAAAACGTTTGCGTTCTCTCGCAAAAACCCAGCTGAGTTCGGACAAACACTTCCTGTTTACTTTACAGCTTGTAGTGGTTTATACAGCTCCATAAGTTCACAATGGAGCGGTTCATAGAGTTTTGTTTTGAACTTGGAGAAATAGTCAGTGCATGCTTATTACGGCACGGTTTGGGACATACTAAAACGCTTAATGTAAAACACTGTGTGAGAGCCGTGGGAACGGAGCGAGGCCGGTGGAGCACCTGCGCCATTCACCGGTAACGAGTCCCGCGAAGGAGGGACTGATGACAGTGTTGGACGATAGAGGACCAAGTTCGGACTTTATTTTGTGTTTTGGTTCTGTTTGTGTGCGACAGTCGTCCACGAGTAGGGGCTGTCGCGGTCTTTTAGGTATATTTTATTATTAAAGTTTTGTTTGAATGTTCGCCGGTTCCCGCCTCATTCTTCCCGTGACTATAAGTTAACGTTTGTTACACACTGGATGACTAAATTCAGTACACGGATTACACACCATATTATTAAAGTAGACAGACAAGCAGAATAGCCCAGAATATGAACGTAACCTGGTAAAACTGCACTTTAAGCGTAGGCTATCCCTCATAGAAAGAAAGAGTTTTATTTGTAAACTTGGACTCAAGTTCAAATAGGCTACAGTCAGCTTTGCCTATAGTTTAAGACATGGTTTTGGGACATTCTAAAACACTTAATGTGAATGTAGCTACTACAACAGTGACATTGGAGGCCCAATTCGGTAAGGAGGCCCGGCTCCAGATATGAGATGAAAAAAATTGTAATATTAATAACCTTAATAGCTATCAGTAAAGCAAATAGCCATAATACAACGTTTCTCCCACATTTAAAACCGTCAGGATATAGAAAGGATCCTTAAGGGAAGCTGGACAAAGACAGTATAGGCTATAGGCTATAGGCTAAAACCAAAATATGGTAAACAGTTTATTAATAAAATATAGCCTATTATGCACAGGAAAGCAGACAAGCCCAGAATAGCTAGAAACAAGCCAAAACCTAATGTAAAGCTAAACTGGGCTCACGTACAGCTCTCTTTCATCACAAATCCAAATGTTCCCATATTCGCAATGTATTTGAAGAACCGCACTGGAGTGGGCCGGGGCTCACGATACGGCACAGACATAATACAGATTATTTAAATTGATTGTGTAACGTTATATCTGTATTGGTGATTCTTTATTTTAATAATGAACAGGCCGCACTTGCAATGAATATATGCGCATGAGGCGCTAGCGCGATCAAATCGCTGAAACAAAATACTCCATCACTTAGGCTACAGTAGGGCATAATGCGATTTTGAATTCAGTTTGAAGATTCAATAATATAAAAAATTATTAGAAATGTTATAAAGCGAACACTGTTACGTTCTCATTTCGCTCTGGAAACCTATACGAGAATGCAATTTTCCCTGAATATCCAGAATATTGCATATGTGAAATTGATTTTATATAGGCCTAACAGTTCAACAAAAAAGGCAATATTAAGTGTACATTTTAAAAGAAGCCTACATTTTAAACACAATATTGTCTATATTGTATTTTACAACAAAATAATAGTTCCAAATGAGCCCCGGCCCATTCCTGTGCATAATAGGCTATATTTTATTAATAAACTGTTTACCATATTTTGGTTTTAGCCTATATAGCCTACTGTCTTTGTCCAGCTTCCCTTAAGGATCCTTTCTATATCCTGACGGTTTTAAATGTGGGAGAAACGCTGTATTATGGCTATTTGCTTTACTGATAGCTATTAAGGTTATTAATATTACAATGGTTTATTAGCATTAATAGTATTTATTAGGCCTTACCGAATTGGGCCTCCAATGTCACTGTTTCTATAGTAGCTACATCCACATTAAGTGTTTTAGAATGTCCCAAAACCATGTCTTAAACTATAGGCAAAGCTGACTGTAGCCTATTTGAACTTAAATCCAAGTTTAAAATAAAACTCTTTCTTTCTATGAGGGATAGCCTACGCTTAAAGTGCAGTTTACCAGGTTACGTTCATATTCTGGGCTATTCTGCTTGTCTGTCTACTTTAATAATATCCCAGCTAACAAAAGTACGTAACTGTTACGTAACTGCAACGTAATCTGGTGACCAAAGTTTCGTCGTGGCGACGTAACTAGTTACGTCGTGGCAACCGGAAAAGTGAAAGGTGCGTATACGTCGCCACAACGTAACTTTGTGACGTTACCAGTAAGTAACTGCGACGTCGTGGCAACGTCGCGAATCGGTAGTTGTGTGCTGGTAATCAGTTGGTAATTTTTGATAAATTATTTATTTTTTATGGGCGGACATGCAGTAGTTTAATCTAATTTATGTCCTCATATGCCCAAACTAATTTAAAGGCTGTTTCAGCAGCTGTGAATAATGAATACAGACTCTCGAAATGAATTCAGTTCATTTATTAACAAACAAATATGACCAGTAATACACCCAAATTATTAATAAAAAAACATAGGATATACAGCAAAATGTGAATGAAAGCATTCAGCCCATACAGAAGCATAGATAGATTAAAATATATTAATAATAAATAAATGTCCATATATTTAAATATCTATATCCTTCTGTTAGCATCCAGGGTCATGAAATATTCAAGTCTTAGTAGGCACTCAGCCCATTGCATTTAAATACTTAAGAGCCATCATTAACCATGCACACAATTCATCAACTAATCACATGCTCCCACAATAATACATCAGCTAATCACACCCTTTACCAAACCACTACAAACAATTAACTGAAAATCATATGCAATATCTTATGAACAGATGTATAATAGCAAATCAGGTTTAATGAATCTCACACCTAACATACATCATTATGGCCAGTTCACACTGCCAAAAAAACTATTTAAAAAACATGCTTATTTTGTTTTGTTTGAACTGTTGGAGTATGGTGGTGTGAATTGGCTTTTAGGTGCTTTGGACACCAAAAAAAAAACTATTAATGTTAATTGCTAAAACAGTATATATAATGTTTAAGCAATTAACATTAAATTCTTAAATCTTCAGTAATTCTTACTTTCTCTATGCTTGCAGTATTCAAGTGTTCATGTCCCTGAGTAAATATCTGAATCCACCGAAGTATGCTAGTAGACAGAAGTCCATATGAGAGAGAGGTCTGGTGTGGAGGGTGGATCTGGAACTGACTTCTGTACAGTTTGTCACATCTCTTGATTATCTGTCTTCACAAACTGCCCTGAAATACAATTCAAACATTAACAATGATTGTTATAAATGTAACGTAAGGCTCTTACATTCATAATGCTCATTTTGGCCTCTACAGCTCATTTTGGAAATATAGTTAATATCAGTAATATGCAGCATGCACAATACAAGGAAGTAGTCAGTAACATCGTCACTTTGAGGTATGATATCAGTGATATATGATATATATATATATATATATAGATATAGATAGTATAGGCTACTTTAAGAAAAAATAAAAATGAAATAATAAATTAAGTTGTGTTGTGTTATGCATTCAAATAGTTAAACATGCTAAAACACAGAATTTGGTAACAATAATAATAAAAAAAAAAATGGTGAGAAAAAATAAAACATTTCATAGGGCCCTAAACATTTTTTTTTTCTTTTGTTGTTGTTGTTGTTGTTAAACTTTTAATAAATTAATGTGAAAATGTATATACTATTAAAAAGGAGTTGAGAAAAATTTAATGGGAAAAAAACTTTTTTTTTATTAAAGTGGAAATCAGTTTACTAAATAAAAAACTTGACTGACTGCTACTTTAAAGGGATATTATTTGTGTTGTTTATTATTTATTTTTATGTATACTATATTATTTTGTGCAATTACTTGCTAGTCAGTTGAGTATGTGGCAAAACCTTTTGCAGTGTTTACATGCTGTTTATACCTGCATAAAAAATGCATAAAATGTATTAAAATAGATATTTAATTTCATAAAGTACAATTTGATTTCAAAATGAACCCAAATTTTTTTGCATTTTGTGTTTTTCAGTTGAATAAAAGACCATTTTCCCTATTTATTTCGTCATTGAGCATGTCTTTAAAAAAAAGTCTAAAAATCTCGTCTTGTCTCATTCTCGTGAACCCAGTCTCGTGTCTCGTCTCCTGGGATAAGGGTCTCGTCACACCCCTAGTAGCCAGACCAAGAGATACAATAGATTTCTTTTGCATATCTGACAGTGTAACATTAAGCATAATTATTTCAAATGATTTAAACCTGTATCCTGTTTTCTGGGTAACACTGAGAATATCACTATATATTGTTGCAACACCTCCCCCACGACCAGTCTGACGGGGCTCATGTTTATAACAGTAGTTTGATGGAGTAGACTCATTTAGACCAATATAATCATTTGGTTTTAGCCAGGTTTCAGTCAAGCAGAGTACATCAAAACTATTATCTGTGATCATTTCATTTACAATAACTGCTTTGGGTGTGTGTGCACTTTGGATGGGTTAAATGCAAATTCAATCCTTGATTCAAATTTCTCATAAGCTTAATTGATTAGGTCTAAAGAGAGAAGAATTAATTACTTTTTTTGTTTGAAGACTACATATAATGACTAAAAGTTGAAAAAAATGCAATGACTTTTCATAGACTAAAACTATGAAAGACACAAAAGACTAAAATGTGACTAAGACTATTAACCATTTTCGTCTCAACATAGACTAATGCTAAATCAAAAATGCCTGTCAAAATTAACACTGGAACAGTTACAGTCTTTATTGATTGGACAGCGCAAGTACTTCTATTTAAGTGGGTAGAACAAAAGCCATCATAGCAGTTATTTGAGAATTGGCTTACTAGTCAATGGAGTGTAGAGTCCTGGAGATGTTGACCGACAGCAGTTCTGCTCCGACTCTGCTGGGGTGCAGGCCATCAGCGCGAAAAAGCCTAGGACGCTCCCAGAAAAGATTCCAATTATTAACAAAGACCAGTTTCTGTTCTTTACACCATGACAATAACCATTCATTTAGAGCAAAAAATCTACTGAACCTTTCGTGTCCTCATCTATACATGAGAAGAGGTGCTGAGATGATGATCATCGTGCAGGCGATATGCTGCGCACCGTCTCGATCAGGCTCCTGAAGTCCCTCTTTAGTGTCTGCGTCTGCCGCAGCTTGGTATCGTTAACCCCGGTGTGAAGCACGACCGCTCCGATGCTCTCGTCACCCTTCAGGATCACGGGTATCTGCGCAGAAATATCAAGAACACGAGCACCAGGGAAACAGTGAGTGTGCACATTACCTTCAGCTAACATAGCACGAACGTGCCGGATAATGGAGTCTCTGATGAACACAGAGTCGTGTTCTGTCTCGTGAAGTGGAGCAAATCGGTTTCCAGTGGAGTTCCTGAAGACAGGAGGCGGCGGGGGGAGAGAGGTTGTCGCCCAGGACCTGGCTCATGTCTTACGCTGTGGCACGGGGTGAAGGACATCTGGGAAGATTGTGTCCTGGGTACACCGGGCCTGTGCAGAGAACCACACAGAGTAGAGGTGGTGGGAGAGTTAGCAGCGTGCTGTATACTTACACCGGACTTATGAGCATCAACCCCTGAATGTTTCCATCACGGCTCTCCGCTCTCTCAGCTGAGCCTGCTTCTCCACGAGGTCACGGATCTGCTTCTCCACGGCCTCCAGCTCCTTATTAGAAATAAACAAACTAGAGAATAAGGGAAAATACAAAATAAAAAATACAAAAAAAATCTTAAGATACCAGAATTTGTTTACAATGAACAATCAAAACGTGTTTGAAACAGTGGTTTGAAATAGTTTCAGCCCATTTTAGACTGTGTGCAAGTGACGTCACTGACAGACTCTACAGTGCAGACTTTCAGGTTAAATTACAGCTTACTTCCATTTATCTATTGACAAATTATCAGCAAAACATTTACAAAGCTATCAAAACCGCCCCTTTACACATAAGATGTGATTAAAAGCCCAAACTTTCATTAATAAGAGCTCAAATCAATTATGCTATAGTTTTGTTTCTACGCTAGCGTAATATTTGCTAACAAACATTTCAGATAATTAAGGTATAAATATTAACAAAAGTACTTAAAGTAGACTGTGGATGATATTAACATGTGTTACTTAACCGATCTGTCGCAGTTGTTGAACTTTTCTTTGGTATAAATGACTAGAAACAGAGAAAGAGTCAGACGCGTCCTCTCCTCTCTAGCAGCTGATGTGTCCGCGGTTGCCATGGTAACTCTCAACGGCTAGTAAAAAACAATAATATTAAAAAATGGTTTTAGCGTCTTTACAGAGTTCAAGACTTTTGTTTTTACAAAGCTATCAAAACTGCTCCTTTAGGCATAAGATGTCATTAAAAGCCCAAACTTTCATTAATAAGAGCTCAAATCAATTATGCTATAGTTTTGTTTCTACGCTAGCGTAATGTTTGCTAGCAGACATTTCAGATAATTAAGGAAATATACCATAATCACAGAGGTATAAATATGAACAAAAGTACATAGAGTGTGGATGATATTAACATGTGTTACTTAAGCAATCATTCCCGATTCGCGAACGAATCGTTCGATTAAACCACTACAAACAGAGAAAGTGTCAGAGGAGTCCTCTCCTCTCCAGCAGCTGATGTGTCCGCGGTTGCCATGGTAACTCTCAACGGCTAGTAAGCTAATAAAAACAATAATATTAAAAAGGGTTTTAGCGTCTTGACAGAGTTCAAGACTTTTGTTTTTACTTTGTTTTATCAACCTATTTATTTACTATAAATTGTAAGACTCACCTCAGAAAAGCTAATTCTCCTGTCAGACACAGTTGAAGTGAAAAGTGCCTCAAACAAACGCGCTGTCCTCCTGATACAGTATCTGCGGCAGATGAGATGGTGTAGCCAGTCTGTGTCATTATTTCACGTTCATAACTCCTTACGAAATAGAAAGTTTCACAAAATGTATTTCCTTTCTTGTTAATACTGTGCGCGCGGTGTGTCAGCTGTGGAAGCGCGCGCGCTGTATGTCACGTCACTATATATTAAAACATGTCCATATTCTGACTTGGTGAAAAGAAACACATTTTATCTTTAAGGAACGTTTAATCTTGTGTCTGAAGTTTAATTACACTTTTTATCACTATACTCAGAGAGCATATAAAGCACGTACAAAAGTTATGGTAATGAAATTACGTGCATACGACGTTGTAGTTACGTTGCCAGTAAGTCATGAAGTTACCAATATATAACGAATAGAGAACCTATCTGGGACGTTCTTGGTTATCTGGTCACGTTGGAAGGACGTACTGACGACGTTGTGAGTTGGTAATGGGATGGTAACAAAATTACAGTCATGCGACGTCGTAGTTACGTTGTCAATTGGTAAGTCACGGAATTACCAATAATTACCAATACGTTACGTAACTGTTACGTCGTGTGTTAGCAGGGATGGTGTGTAATCCGTGTACTGAATTTAGTCATCCAGTGTGTAACAAACGTTATAGTCACGGGGAAGAATGAGGCGGGAACCGGCGAACATTCAAACAAAACTTTAATAATAAAATATACCTAAAAGACCGCGACAGCCCCTACTCGTGGACGACTGTCGCACACAAACAGAACCAAAACACAAAATAAAGTCCGAGCCAGCTGGTCCTCTATCGTCCAACACTGTCATCAGTCCCTCCTTCGCGGGACTCGTTACCGGTGAATGGCGCAGGTGCTCCACCGGCCTCGCTCCGTTCCCACGGCTCTCACACAGTGTTTTACATTAAGCGTTTTA